>NW_028270163.1:44522184-44825126 GCF_037043375.1 Chiloscyllium plagiosum | reverse complement strand
AAATGCTGGCCAGCTAGTGATGCCCACGTCCCGTGAGTGAATAAAAAGGAAACCTTACAACATTAGAAAATGCTTATAAAGCAAAAAAATCCATCCTATCCTTTTTTTTTGGATCCTCTGACTTTAATTATGGAGTTGGCTTTGGTCAGGCACACACATGTGATCTTTACCTGTTAACCTGATCAGGTAGATTTTCTCCTGCAAGCTGCAGGATCCTGTCATTAGGCTTAATGTGGGTCAGAAGCTTGTACGTTCAGAAGGAGTCAGTCAGTTGTGACATTCCCTGAACTGGACGATTAATGGCTAGACGGTAGACCTAGCGTCCAATTAAGGACAGGTGTGTGAACTCTCGAAGCTGGAGGGCCAGTAAATGTGTGGTGATGAACTTCTATATAAATCACAAGTTCACAAAATAAATGTGCATAAAATAAATGTGAAAGTAATTGCTTTGTAGTACAGAATTGGTCAGACACTGGAAATCAATTTAAGATCATCAGTTGGGTTTAGATTAGATTCCCCAGTGTGAAAACAGGCCCTTTGGCCCAACCAGTCCACACTGACCCTCCAAAGAGTAACCCACCCAGACCTATTTCGCTCTGACAAATGCACCTAACACTGCAGGCAATTTAGCATGGCCAATTCACCTGACCTGCACATCTTTGGATTGTGGGAGGAAACCGGAGCACCCGAAGGAAACCCACACAGACACAGGGAGAACGTGCAAACTCCATACGGACAATCAACTGAGGCTGGAATTAAACCTGGGACCCTGTTGCTGTGAGGCAGCATTGCTAACCACTGAGCCACCATGCCACCCCATTCACAATGTGATGCATTTGTATCTGGTAAGTCACATATATAAATACACTGGATCTCATTTTATGGAGGCAAAAATAATTTGTACAAACTTTGCATCTTTTTTACAAGTAAGGGGTCAAGGAGATAGCCAGTTTCTGCTGCATCCCATAGAAACACCGTGTCCAATCAGAACCTACCTGCCTGGTCTGGGAATTAAGATTCTGGGAACAGCTATCTGTTCTTGCTGCATCTCCATGCCAATGATGTCCCAACCAATCAGCACCATTTTCTCATCTTGGATAGAATGGCCTTCCTTTGTTCAAGTCTGTTTATTGTATCCTAATTCTGATGAGTGTAAGACAAAAAAAATTTGCATTCCTGTCCCCTTTTAGCAGTGTATGGGTTCTGTTAAAAATTATGCAACCTGTATTGTGTACATTGATATGATATTAGATGTAATCTTCAACAATAGAAGGTAGAATATCAATCTTATTAGCCACCGTTCATCAAATGCAACTAATGACTCTCCTTAATCATTTGGACAATTACCAAGTAATATTTGAATAATGATTATGTTTCAGAGGCCAGCTTCTCCTGCTTATGCATTCAACTCTCTCACCTTCCTCTTGCGCATTAGATAGCTTGCAGCCTTAAAGGCGATGCTTCTCATCACAAAGTTTGTTGCTGTGAAGGCTGAAGCTGAAGTGAATCACAGATCATTAAAAGTCTGATTCACAATTTTTAAATGCGATTCCTGGCATGCAGCATTGAAGCATTTCCAGGGTCTGACTGTGGAAAGTAAGGTTTGTCTGTGGTTGGGAAGCCTGTTAATAACTATGCATGCATGATTAGGGGAAATAGCCCATCATCCTGTTGCTGGGGCATTTTTGAAGAGTATCATATGAACTCCAATGGGACCAATCCACATTTTTTTCTTACTTTCCCAGGCAATTTGATTGTTGCAGATTATGTTCTCTTCCTCTATCTCACTTTCCCCTGTTGTATTCCAACAGTCCTGTTTTTCTCTTCTTTCATAACTTTGGCAGTCGTCTTTTAGTTTTCACACAGGCATACACACGCATACATACACAGACACACACACGCATATGTAGACATAAGCACACCTGTTGTACCAGTCTCCCTGTCTGTTCTCTCTTCACACTCTACTCTTTAAGTTTCTTACACTCTTCCATTGCCCTGACTGTCCCTATCTTATCTATATAATCTTATCTATATGTGTTATTCTTCCCCGATTGTTGTCTTTTATCAGAAGGTGAAAGTCTTTTTCCGCAAGTCTTCTGTCTTACTACCCAAGCTCTTACCAACTATCTGAAAGCATTGAATAGGTTAGGCCTGTTTTTGGGTACATAGCCAGTAGTGCATCAATAGCTTGGTTCCTCCCCTGGAAAATTTGAGCGGCAATAGGAGGACTATGAGGACTCTGGAATTTGGTGAGTGGTCCTGTTCCTCCTGGATCTACCCTAACTCTTGGTTTTCACTTGCTCTTATCTGAGCATGTTTAGTTATGTTGGCTTTTGAGCCATTAATGTATTAATTTCAGAACTCTCATCTTTGTATGTGCATTTCTCTGTGGTAACTTTATCCAATAGTCTTAATTCATTCTCTTGTACAAATGCCAAGCTCTGTAATATTGTCCCTGAACCTCCCTACCTCTGTCTTCTTCTAGAAGACCCTTCTTAAAGCCTAACTATTTAGTCAAATGCTTCATCACCCATCCTATTATTTCATTATTTGGTTTGGTGTCTTTTTTTTGGTTTTATTTTATTATGAAGCGAATGCATGAATATACAAAATGTATACTCTCACTCACAATGAGGTCCTTATCTGGCACACATGACTCCATGAGTCTTTTCTCATGGTCCTTCATGCCCCACAGCCTGGCTGTCTCTATGACTCCTTTCTTGTAAAAAAGAAGCAAAGTTTGTACATATTCATTTTGCCTTCATAAAATGGGATCAAGTGTATTTATCTATGTAACCTACCAGATGCAAATGCATCACATTGTGAACCCAACTGATGATCTTAACTTGGTTTCCAGTGTACGATCAGTTTTGAAGTACAAAGCAATTATTTTCACATTTATTTTGTGAACTTGTGATTTATGTAGAAGCTCATCACCACACACTTACTGGCTTTCCAGTGTACATTCAATTCAAAATGACTTCATTTGATGTCATTCTTGGGACAACTTGAGATTATGAAAGGCACTAAATGTAAGTTCTTCCTTGTTACACACAAACCTGAGAAGCTGATATAACAACATGGGTGGCACAACTCCGAGCAGGTTATTTTCCACTGTCAGAAGGCAAGGGCAACTTGAATCCCAGAATGCCCATATGGTCACACAGTAGCCAGGCACTTTACAAAATCCTGTCACCAAAAGAATCTGTAGACAAAACACAAGGATTAGATTTTGATATTACACTTCAAGCGATGGGATCCATCATGGAAGCATTAAAAGGCAGAATCCTTGAATCCACATTAATAGTTTGGCTGCACTGGCACTGTGAGAAGATATGCTTTATTGTAAGGTTTATTGTTTTATTTGTGGAGGGTATGGGAATGGCATAGATAGGACTAAGGTTGTGGCCACATCTACAACTTAAGAGGGTTCCTTTGGGCAGATCGTTTAGTTTCTGATGTGCAGCAATCCTAGACGTCTGTTGTTCTGTGATTATGACTCTTTGTAAGGCAAGGTGTGCAGTACCAAAGAGTTTCTAGCACTTTCTGTTTTCATTTCAGATGAAATGATGGAAGGGATCCGGAAATGGTCAAGAGGCGAATGAATAAATAAATGATGGGTTGAGAGAACTTGTCAATGGCAACAGCAGTACCATTGCCAGACTTACTGTTGGGTAGGAATATAAAATTAAGGCAGCTGAATGGAGTTGAGATGGTAAATGTTTATGAATTAACTGAATGCTTGAAGGGCTGAATGGCCCACTACTATTCCTGCCTTCCTATGAGGGCAATGGCTCTTTTAAAGAACCAGAAATGAAATTTGATATGAGTACATTAATACTTGTACAATCACAGTGTACTCAGTGATTTCCCAGTTGTAGTTTTCAAGAGGGATCTGGTTTGTTTATAATTGCCATGCACTGAACATCATGGTTTGATCACATTTCTTTGTGATGGAATTTTTATTCCATGCTCTGTGTGCGCTCAAAATGCATTGTCTCCATTAACAATCATGTCACCATTTTAAAATTCTAGTTTTGAACTTATTAAAATTGTGAAGAGTGATCTCAAATGATATTTTTCCTCTATTTTTGTTATGATGTGGAGGTACGGGTGTGTGGGACAGGAGTGGATGAAGTCCCACTGTTGTGTGATTTTTGTGTACAGGTATTTTTGTTGTGGTCTTTTTATGACCACTTATTTGGGCGGCACGGTGGCACAGTGGTTAGCACTGCTGCCTCACAGCACCAGAGACCCGGGTTCAATTCCAGCCTCAGGCGACTGACTGTGTGGAATGTTTTCACATTCTCCTTGTGTCTGCCTGGGTTTCCACTGGGTGCTCCGGTTTCCTCCCACAGTTCAGGTTAGGTGAATTGGCCATGCTAAATTGCCCATAGTGTTAGGTGAAGGGGTAAATGTAGGGGAGTGGGTATGGGTGGGTTGTGCTTCGGCGGGTCGGTGTGGACTTGTTGGGCCGAAGGGCCCGTTTCCACACTGTAAGTAATCTAATCTTAACTTACCATCACTGTAGAAACCATCCCATAACGTGCTATAGTTAACATTTACAAAGATTTTTAAGGAATCTGAGCCATATCACTTACCTTTCTAGAGGAAAGGTGTTGGATCTGATTTTTCCCTTGCTTTATGTAGGTGCAAAGGAAGGGGAAGTAGACATTGTTATCTGGGCGGTTGCTTATTTGTTTTGCGTTGAGGTTTCCTGGGGATTTCTAAGATGAGGAGCATTCATTTCCCTTCCTGAGATGCTGTGGAAATAGTGCTGATGAGGTACTTTTTGAAACATTGTAGTCTGTGTGCTTAAAATACAACTATAGGCACCACCGGGCAGGAGATTTCAGGATCTCGTAACTATGAATGACCATGGGATATGACTAGTGGAGTAATGTGCGTCAGGCAAGGACATCAATGCGAGTGAGTTGAAGACCTAGGTAAAAGCAATGACTGCAGATGCTGGAAACCAGAGTCGAGATTAGAATGGTGCTGGAAGAGCACAGCAGTTCAGGCAGCATCCAAGGAGCAGTAAAGTCGACGTTTCGGGCAAAAGCCCTTCATCAGAATACAGGCAGAGAGCCTGAAGGGTGGAGAGCTAAGTGAGAGGAGGGTGGGGGTGGAGAGAAAGTAGCATAGAGTACAATAGGTGAGTGGGGGAGGGGATGAAGGTGATAGGTCGAGGGAGAGGGTGGAGTGGATAGGTGGAAAAGAAGATAGGCAGGTAGGACAAGTCATGGGCACAGTGCTGAGCTGGAAGTTTGGAACAGGGGTGAGGTGGGGGAAGGGGAAATGAGGAAACTGTTGAAGTCCACATTGATGCCCTGGGGTTGAAGTGTTCCGAGGTGGAAGATGAGGTGTTCTTCCTCCAGGCGTCTGGTGGTGAGGGAGCGTCGGTGAAGGAAGCCCAGGACCTCCATGTCCTCAGCAGAGTGGGAGGAGGACTTGAAATATTGGGCCACAGGGCGGTGTGGTTGATTGGTGCGGGTGTCCTGGAGATGTTCCCTAAAGCACTCTGCTAGGAGGCGTCCAGTCTCCCTAATGTATAGGAGACCGCATTGGGAGCAACGGATACAACAAATGATATTGGTGGATGTGCAGGTAAAACTTTGATGGATGTGGAAGGCTCCTTTTGGGCCTTGGATGGAGGTGAGGGAGGAGGTGTGGGCACAGGTTTTACAGTTCCTGCAGTGGCAGGGGAAGGTGCCAGGATGGGAGGGTGGGTTGTTGGGGGGCATGGACCTGACCAGGTAGTCAAGGAGGGAACGGTCTTTGCGGAAGGCGGAAAGGGGTGGGGAGGGAAATATATCCCTGGTGGTGGGGTCTGTTTGGAGGTGGCAGAAATGTTGGCGGATGATTTGGTTTATGCGAAGGTTGGTAGGGTGGAAGGTGAGCACGAGGGGCGTTCTGTCCTTGTTACGGTTGGAGGGGTGGGATCTGAGGGTGGAGGTGCGGGATGTGGACGAGATGCGTTGGAGAGCATCTTTAACCACGTGGGAAGGGAAATTGCGGTCTATAAAGAAGGAGGCCATCTGGTGTGTTCTGTGGTGGAACTGGTCCTCCTGGGAGCAGATACGGTGGAGCCAGAGGGATTGGGAATACGGGATGGCATTTTTGCAGGAGGTAGGGTGGGAAGAGGTGTAATCCAGGTAGCTGTGGGAGTCGGTGTGTTTGTAAAAAATGTCGGTGTCAGGTCGGTCGTCATTAATGGAGATGGAGAGGTCCAGGAAGGGGAGGGTGGTGTCAGAGATGGTTCAGGTAAATTTAAGGTCAGGGTGGAATGTGTTGGTGAAGTTGATGAATTGCTCAACCTCCTTGTGGGAGCATGAGGTGGCGCTAATGCAGCCATCAGTGTAGCGGAGGAAGAGGTGGGGAGTGGTGCCGGTGTAATTATGGAAGATCGACTGTTCTACATAGCCAACAAAGAGACAGGCATAGCTGGGGCCCATACGTGTGCCCATGGCTACCCCTTTGGTCAGGAGGAAGTGGGAGGATTCGAAGGAGAAATTGTTAAGGGTGAGGACCAGTTCGGCCAAACGAATGAGAGTGTCAGTGGAAGGATACTGTTGGGGATGTCGGGAAAGGAAAAAAACGAAGGGCTTGGAGGCCCTGGTCATGGCGGATGGAGGTGTAGAGGGATTGGATATCCATGGTGAAGATGAGGCATTGGGAGCCGGGAAAACGGATGTCTTGGAGGAGGTGGATGGCGTGGGTGGTGTCTCGAATGTATGTGGGGAATTCCTGGACTAGGGGGGGATAGGACAGTGTCAAGGTAGGTAGAAATGAGTTCATTGGGGCAGGAGCATGCTGAGACAATGGGTCGGCCTGGGTGGTCAGGCTTGTGGATCTTGGAAAGGAGGTAGAACCGGGCAGTGCGGGGTTCCCGGACTATGAGGTTGGAAGCTATGGGTGGGAGATCTCCTGAGGTGATGAGGTTCTGTATGGTCTGGGAGATGATGGTTTGGTGATACGGGAGTGGGGTCATGGTCGAGGGACCGTTAGGAAGAGGTGACCTCGAGTTGGCGTTTGGCTTCAACGGTGTAGAGGTCAGTGCGCCAGACTACCACTGTGCTCCCTTTATCTTGCTGGCTTGATGATGAGGTTGGGATTGGAGGGCTGTGCGTTGTGGGGGTGAGAGGTTGGAGTGGGGGAGGGGGGTAGACAGGTTGAGGCGGTTAATGTCCTGGCGGCAGTTGGAAATGAAGAGGTCGAGGGCAGGTAATAGGCCAGTGTGGGGTGTCCAGGTGGATGCAGTGTGTTGGAGGTGGGCGAAGGGGTCACAGAAGGTGGGCAGGAATCCTGATTGTGAAAGTAAGCTCGGAGGCGGAGGTGGCGGAAGAAGTGTTTGATGTCACGGCATGTATTAAATTCATTGATGCGTGGACGGAAGGGGATGAAGGTGAGTCCTTTGCTGAGGACTGATCGTTCGTCCTCAGTGAGGGGGAGGTCTGGAGGGATAGTGAAAACTCGGCAGGGCTGGGAGGTAGGGCCTAGTGTGGGTGTGGAGCTGCGAGTGGGGGTGGGGCTGGTAACTGGAGTAGGTGTGGTGGTGGGGGGAATGGGGGTGGAGTTATGAGCAGGTGTGGTGTTCCCCTCAGAGTTCTGGGGAGGTGGGGATGGTGACAGTAGGATCTGTGGGGGGCCTGTCAACAGAATGCAGGTAAGTGGCGTTAGTGGGGGCGGAAGTGGTGGCAAACACGGCAGTGGGGGGGGGTGGGGGCGGAAGTCACTGAGCGTGTGACATCAGTGATGATGTGAAGGGGCGGAACTGACATCATGTGTGGTGCATGAGGAATTGTGAGGAGCGGAAGTGGCTGTGGGAACGGCTATGATGGGGGGCGGAAGTGACATCATCAATCAGCGTGGGGGTGGCAGCTGCACCAGCCGCATGGCTAATGGTGTCTGAGCAGTTCCAGAGGCCAGGGGAATCTACTGGAATGTTTGAGGAGTGCTGGTTATGGAGGTAGGTAGATAAAAGTTTGTTGTGCTTATGGTTTTTGATGTTTGAGATGGAGTTGAAATACTGTTTATTGAGAGTATGAATTCTCCTGAGGATGTAGTACAGAGTGAGTCCTTTGCAATTCTGAGAGAGTGTGGCCCTCAGCCAACCTGTCAAGGCTTCTTGCTGACTAAGTGGGTAGTTTTAGGTGGCATCCCTGAAATGGGATCGCTTTGACCTTGCACATTGCCCAGCTTGGAGTGAATATTCAGAGAATCAATTCAACGAGAGTGAACAATTGGAGCTGTTGTCATTGCCAGAAGGAAAACAAAGGTTGTCTGGCAACTATGTTTGGAAAGGATAAGGACTCTGCAAAATCTCCAGTCGACCCAAACTATTGCCCTGAAGCATCAAAAACAAAATGTTTCAAGTCAGATCAGGTGTCCTCACCTGATCCAATCACCATCAAAGCAGAGGGAAACAAAGACATCACTTTCTTAAGGTAACTCATCACTAAAATGTCACTGCTATGAAAACATAATCTTTTTTGACTGAGATGAAGATTTCCTTCTGCTTAATATTGACTAAATTAGAATGGAAAATAATAAGTTCTGTGCCTTAAGTTTATGCTAAGCAATATTAATAATGCACATGATAACATCTTGATACAAATTTATTCAACTATGGTAAATCCTTTTAAATATGTGCAGATTAATGTTTTTGTTAAAATAGGGGGCAAAAGCATGCAGTGCAAATATGATTGTGACTAAAATGGCACAGTGAACATCCAAGACACAGTGTGCAAAGCAACTTTAATAAGTTCAGTCAATAGCTTTGGAATTGGTAGAGGAAAATTTGTCATGAGGTCTGGTAAAGCTGTTGCACTCATAATTAATGTCTCAACTGAAGATATATGACATGATTTGAACTTTTACCACTGCTTTTTGTTGCTTTAGTGGAAAATGTAGGTGGTCATTAAGCAAAGTAGTCACAGCATTACTGTTGCATTTTTGAATGGAAAATACATTATTGCCAATGCTAATAGCACCCAACCATTAAAAAGTGGAAAATCTAATCTGACGTGATTTGGGTGTACAGCCCATTGGGTCTCCAGATCAATCCAGTTACACATTGTCCTGCTGCATGATTCTCAGGCCAAAAAACCTAATGTCTGGTCTGGGCTGGGCTACCAATTGTAAAAGGAGGAATGCTTGTGATGTGATGCAGCAATATTGTGAGTTGAAACCTAATAGGTACAATTAAATTTTCTCTTTTATTATAAAGCTGTGTGCTGCTTTAGCAGTGAAACCTGAACAGCAGCTGATTCACAAAAGTGTGGCATGTGCATCACATCAATGAGATAGAGTTCATTGCTTCATCAATGCGAAATTCCATAAAGGTATAGCATATAGGGAGGTTGCCAATACACTACATCATTGTTTAGTCCAATTAACGACACTGACTGAACTAAGAAGGTCAAACGGACTGAGCTACTGGGACAGCAGAAAGAAACCTCTCCTGAGGTCTCCAAGGCGTGGTCAGTTGGCTGGAGCGCTGCTCAGAGATCCTCATTATTTTTTTCAGGGAAATTCCCCATAACCTACCCATCACTGGGCTTTCCCTGCAGTTTGTTTCCTGAGAAGATGATGGGTGGATGAGGAGCAGAAGTTCCTCCCAGTACTAACTAGGACCAATTCAAGCTTGGCAGTTCTTACGCTTGGGAACATCATGTAGAAGTCTGTGGCTAGTGATGGAAGAGCAGCCTCAGAGTTACAGGATTATGACAGCCTCAAAATAGGGGTAAGTGATATCAAGGGGAGTGGGAATTTCTTGGCTTGAAGTTTGTGGGGAGAAAGTGGAAGGGGATTCTGAAACAGCTCCCCCTTTGCCCAATATTCAAACCCTTGATAGGCAGAGGTTGATCATGGTCGAGGGCTCCCTCAAGGTATGATAAGCTGTTTCCATGGCAGCAATTGGGAATGCTGTATTAATCATATATAATATGAGGAGAAGTAGGCCATTAGGCCCCTTGAGCTTCCTCTGCCATCCAGTAAGATCATGGCTGATTTGTTTGTGTTTTGAATTCCATGTTCCTGTCTACCTCAATAGCCATTGATTCCACTGACTAGCAAAACTCTATCTACTTCTGCTTGAATGACCCCATTTCCACACAGGTAGAGAGTTCCAAAGGCACCAATTGCTCTAAGAGAGAAACAACACTCTGCATGTTGGTCCAAAAAGGGTACCTCCCAATTTGAAATCTCCCTAATTCTGGATGGACCAATGAGAGGAAACATCCTTCCTGTGTCCAGATTGTCAAGATCATTCAGGATCTTATACACGTCAAATCAAGTCACCTCTTGTTCTTCTGAAAGTCAGTGGAAACCAGCCGAGCTTGTATAACCAATCCTTATAAGACAACTGGCTCATTCTACGTATCAACCTAATAAACCTTCTCTGAACTGTGTCCAAATCATTTATATCTTTTCTTAAGTAAGGAGATCAAAACTGTCCACTGTAATCGAAATGTGGTCTTACCAATGCCCTCTATGACTGAAGTATAACATCCTTACTTTTAGAGTTAATGCTTCTTGTAATCTCATAATGCTTTACCCATCAGCCTTCTTGATTGCATGTTGCTTCTGCATCCTAATCAATCAAAATCTGCCTCCCTGTTCTAAGTGATTAAAGACTCAACAGCAATCTAGGTTTGTTCAATCCATTGCATCAGTTGTATGACACTTTGATCTTTTACTATAAACTCTGTGTCCTATGATACTGCCTCACTAGCTATCTGACAGAGGTGTGTTAGTCTTCAGACAATGTGCACTTCCAAATAAACCTATTGGACAATAACCTGGTGTTGTGTGATTTTTAACTTTGTCCACTCCAGTCCAACACCGGCTCCTCCACATTAATATTTTGTGATTCATTTATTGGTACACCTGGGGTCTTGGAAGCTGATTTGGAGTAAGTTTGGATGAAGATCTGAAGATGGGTTTAAATGTGTGGGGTTGGGGAAGTTGGAGAAAATGCAGCTGGTATGGCTCTGGTGCATCTCCGAGATGATTTCACAGTGAGAGGTCAAAGAGTAATCACAGGCTGATAAAACTGAGCACGAAAAGTAGCACATCCACCTTCCCCTTCACACTGCCAGCCCTGAGAATTCAGCCTTTTTAAACACATCACTTACACCCTTTGGATGTCTGCAGTGTGAGGTGTCCTCTCAGTCTCCCTCATCTGAACTGTGTTCATCTCTCCTAATGAGCTTGCCAGGCTGAATTGAATTGAATTGAATTTATTGTCATGTGGACCAGGGCACATTGAATAGCTTTGTCTTGCAAGCAATACAGGCAGATCACAGAGTTAAGTAGCCTAGGTAAGTAAATAATAGGTAAACAGTGGCAAAAACAAAAAAAACAAAGCTACAGGTGAATTCTAAGAGTTTGAGAGTCCATTCAGTATTCTAACAAAAGTAGGGTAGAAACTGTTTTGAAACCGGCTGGTACATGTGTTCAGGCTTCTGTACCTTCTCCTCGATGGTAGAGGTTGTAGAAAAACATTGCCAGGGTGGAATGGATCTTTGAGAATGCTGGCAGCCTGGTAGATAGATTCTATAGGTGGGAGGTTGGCCTTTGTGATTGTCTGGGCCGAGTTCACCACTCTCTGTAACCGTCTCCGATCTTGAATGGTACAGTTGCCATACCAGGTAGTGATACATCCAGACAGAATAGTCTCGATGGTGCACCTATAAAAGTTGGCACGTGTATTTGCCGTCATGCCAAATTTCCTCAGCTGCCTGAGAAAAAGAGACATTGTTGGGCCTTTGTAAGCAGTGCGCCCACATGAAGAGTCCAAGAAAGCTTGTTGTGGATGACCATTCCCAGGAACTTGACACTCTCCACTCGTTCCACCTCTGTACTGTTAATGTGTAGGGGGGGGCTGCTGAAAGTCAATAATGAGTTTCTTGGTTTTGTCGGCAATGAGATCTCGGGTGTTCTCAGTTCATAATTTTTCCAGGTCTTCCACCTCCCATCTGTAGTCTGTTTTGTTGCCATCTGAGATTGGACTGACAATGGTAGTGTCATCAGCACACTTGTAAATGGCATTAATCTGGTATTTGGTGACGCAGTAATGGGTATAGACTGAGTACAGTAGGGGGCTGAGTACACACCACTGGGGGGGGCTCCAGTGTTGGTGTAAGTGAGGATGAAATATTGTTCCCAATCTTCACTGATTGTGACATGTGGGTCAGGAAACTGAGGTTCCAGTTGTAGAGAGTGGGGCTTAGTCTGAGATCACTAAATTTAGTAATCAGTCTCGAGGGGATACTAGTGTTAAAGGCTGAACTGTAGTCAATGAGTAGGATTCTTATGTAGTTGTACTTGGTGTCATAATGTTCCAGAGGGGGGGGAGGACAAGTGATATGGCATCTGACATGGATCTGTTGTTCTGACAGGCAAATTGGAGTGGGTCAAGAGTAGTTGGGAGGCTGGACTTGATTAATGACACGACCAGCCTTTCAAAGCACTTCATGACCACCGAAGTTAGGGCCACTGGGCGGTAGTCATTGAGACAAGCTGCATGCAGGTCAGACCTAGAAATTGCTCTGATGGTCATGAATTTCATAAACCTGGAAGATACCAGCTCCTGTCACTTGTGGAATATTCTGCTACTTTTATGGGTACATGGTTCTTGGTGCAACTTTATCTTTCTATCTTTTCAAAACCAGTCTGAACACTGTGCGATGTTCCTGACCTGTACTTAATGTGTAGATTTACAACTATAGCTGATCCAGTGCAACTGACTGCAGAATAAAGACTTCAAATTGAATTTGTATTTGTAAGTTGGTGGTGGCCTTGTGGTATTATCACTAGACTATTAATCCAGAAACTCTGGTGACCTCGGTTTGAATTCTGTAGTGAGGAGAAAGTGATGACTGCAGATGCTGGAGATCAGAGTCGAGAGTGTGGTGCTGGAAAAGCGCAGCATCTGAGGAGCAGGGCTTGACTTGGTTTGAATCCTATAGTGGCATTTGAACCGAATAAGTATCAGGAACAAGGAGTTTAACAATTATAATTAAACCGTTGCTGATTGTGAGGAGAAACTAATGTCCTTTAGAGAAGGAAACTGTCATCCTTATCTGATTTGGCCTAATGTTAATGCAGATCCACAGCAATGTGGTTGACTCTCAACTGCCATCTCGGCAGTTAGGGACAGGCAATAAATGCTGGCCTGGACAGCGATGGCCCTCATCCTGTGAATGAATTTTAAAAATGTTAGTAATGCTGGCTGAGCTGAATCATTTTGAAGTTCTTGAGATAATGATCAGTAACGCATCAGCAATATGTAACTCGGTCAGAATATTTAAGAGTGGCATGTGGGCAACAAACCTACCCAATGATGGGAGGGCTCTTGTGTCACAGTGGTAGTGTTCTTATCTCTAGGCCAGAAGTTCTGTGTTCAAATCCCATTTACCATGGGTCATAACATATTTGAATAGGTTGTAACGAAAATCTATCTGATGGTGGGCAATTAGATTCCAGACTTACAGCCTCTGGAGATGTTGCTCCAATCAAATTCAGTTTGCCAAAGCTTGTGAACCTTGCTCGACCAATCAAATTTGGGCATGATTTGACAAAAAAGGTCCAGCAGGCTTTGCAAAGAGGCCAGTTACGACATTGTGTTGTGATCATCACGATGGCTATTCTGTGGGGACAAGAAATCAATCTACCTGGTGATCAGGCAATAGTATTTACTTATCAACATCATGCAGGCAAAGTTGTTACAGTATGGAAGATTGAATTGAGTTTTGTGTGCACCTATTCTGACTAGAAGAGACAGTAAACGATTGGAGACTGTGTTGGATGTGGGTGTGGGGTTAGCAGTTTGAGGAAACTACAAGAATGCCTTTGAAGGAAGAAGCGGGTGTTGTTTTGAAGCAGATAGACAATGTGCATTTCACTAACAAGAACATTCCAGCCTGCCCCACCACAGGTATAAAATCTTGAGCCAAAAACCATTTGAGTTACTTTGTATGTTCGACAGGAGAATTATGCAGAGAAGATTGAAGCAGCAGCTTAATCAATAGACTGACCACATCCAACTCTGAGCTAATCAGCTACAGTGCCATTGTAAGTCAAGGCAAATTTCAGCCACAATATTTTGTGGTACTCATCCTGTGTCTAAATTCAAAAATTTTAGCAATTAATTGAGAGCTAGAAACAATCTAAAATTGATTTTGTAATACTAGAATAAAAGAACTGGGCCCAGATTTTCTTTACAGCAACATGTAAATAAATTAAATCCATTGAGGCTTCAGCTTGCATGGACATCTGTCTCAGACAGAGTTTTATTTTGACTAGGGAGAGATAGAGTCAAGATGGGGTTTTGGCCATAAATGAGAAAATTAAATTAGTGATCAGGAGCTAGCATTCTGAATGAGGGATGTAGGTTTGAAAATTTATCTCATTTGACAGGCTTCACCTAATTCAACGCAGTTGATTAGCTCAGCTGATTTTTGATTTGATTTATTAGTGTCACATGCACTGAGATACAGTGAAAAGTATTGTATAACGTGCTAACCAGTCAAATAATATCTTACATAAGTACATCAGGGTAATAGAATAGAATGTGAATATAGTGTAACAGAGAAGTTTCAGCAAAGGATCAACTCTAATTTGTTCATAAATCTGATAACACCAGGGAAGAAGCTGTTCTTGAATCTGTTGGCACATGTTTCAAATTTCCATATTGTCTGCCTATTGGAAGAGGGTGGAAGTCAGTAAAACTGGACTGGGATGCATCTTTGATTATGTTGGCTGCGTTCCCCAGGTGAGCTGAGCAGGGTAGGTAGTGCAGATTGAAGCTAACAGAGTGTGTTCAATTCCTGTAATAGCTGTATTAGTTCATGGAGCCAACTCATCTCATCCTCCCCCATGCTTGTACAATGGTTACCCTCAAACCAACTGTTTGTGTCTGATGGAGAATAGTGCCTATGGTCCTTTGTGGACTATAGCTTTCTAACTACAGTTCAAGCCAAGCATAGTTTAGCATTTGACACTACACCAGAGACTATACTCCAGAAGTACTTGATTTGATTTGATTTGATTTATTGTTGTCACATGTACCTAAGTACAGTGAAAAGTTTTGCCTTGTGTGCAGTACAGGCAGATCATAACATACAAGGACATACAGATCTTTGAGTATTTAGACAGAGCAAGGCATACAAGGTTATGGCGACACAGGAGGTGCACAAAAGCAAAATCAACATTAGATTTGAAATTAGAGAAGTCCATTCAGCAGATGAACAATGACTAGGAAGAAGTTGTTTTTGAATCCATTGGTGTGTGTGTGTAATACTCTGTATCTCCATATTGTCTGCCTAATGGAAGAGGGTGGAAGTCAGTAAAACTGGACTGGGATGCATCTTTGATTATGTTGGCTGCCAGGTGAGCTGAGCAGGGTAGGTAGTGCAGATTGAAGCTAACAGAGTGTGTTCAATTCCTGTAATAGCTGTATTAGTTCATGGAGCAGATGGAAGAGGTTGGAAGAAAGCATTACTGGGCTGGGAGCTTGATGATGTTGGCAGCTTTTCTGCAGCAATGAGAAATATGGATGGAGTCCTTGGACAGGAGGTTGCCTTGCGTGACGGTCTGGGCTGTGCACACAACTTTTCGTAGTTTCTTACGGTCCTGGACAGAGCGGTTGCCGCACCAGGCTGTTATGCACTCAGGTAGAATGCTTTCAATGGTGCACCTGTAAAAATTGGTGAGGGTCCTTATGGACATGCCAAGTATCCCAGGCCACCTGAGGAAGAAGTATTATTGTATCTTCTTGACTGTCGCATCTATGTGAGAAGTCCAGGACAGATTGTCGGTTATTGTCACTTCTGGTAACTCGACAATTTTGACCTTTTCCATCTCAGCTCTGTTGATGTAGATAGGAGTGTGTCTTCCCCTTTTATTCCTGGAGTCAGTGATCTGTTCTTTGGTTTTGCGACATTGAGGGACAAATTGTTATCTTTGCGCCATAAAACCAAGCATTCTGTCTCGTCCCTGTATTTTGACTCATCTTTGTTTAATATCTGTCCGAGCATGGTGGTGTCATTAGCTAACTTGTAGATGACGTTTGCTTGGAATTTGGTAACACAGTTGTGGGTGTACAGGAAGTACAATAGGGAGCTGAGAGTGCATCCTTGGGGGGAGCCAGTGTTGAATGTTATCATGGAAGAGATGCAATTGTCTATCTTCACTGATTGCGGTCTGTGGGTCAGGAAGCTGAGGATCCTGTGCAGAGGGCAGGGCCAAGATCTAGGTCTTGGAGCTTTGAGATTAGTTTGGTTGGGATTACGGTGTGGAAGACAGAGCTGTAGTCAATAAGTAGGATCCTGTCATAGATATCCTTATTAGCTAGATGTTCCAGGAATGAGTGTAGGGCTAGGGAGATGGTATCCGCTGTGCACCTGTTTCAAGGGTAGATTGTAAACTACCATGGGATATTCTGAAGTCATGAAAAATGCTGTATTAATACAATTCCACTTTTCTTTAACATAAGCACTTAACTTTCACATTGCTGATAACTGATATACTCATCAACATTTGAACTAGCTACACATATCATCATACAGATTACAGAACACGTTAATTTATCAGAGCCTGAGATATTGTTAGAGGAATCATTGCCACCTCCCCGTTAACCAGAAAGCCTGCATCCAGACCTTGAATTAGATTGCTCATTTCTTTGGGGATTATCTCCTCTGTTGTACATGTCCCATAAAGACCTTAGGTACAAATGGTGCAGTTTATTATTTGTGTAAAGAAAGACAATTGAAACCAAGAATACAGACCAAAATGTGGTTATGGTTAGCAAATATTCACTCTGGTAAAGAAACAAATAGAGAAAATAATGAAGAAACAGTAGGTTGGGCTGAAACCCCTTCCCATCCACAAAGTATATTAAAAAATGTGGAAAAGTCATTAATAAAACCTTCTAAAGTCCTTAAGGGCAGTAGTATCCTTCTTTCACCTATTGGTGACTGGAGTTTATGCCTCAGATGGTACAATTCTTCTGTTATTAGGTTCCTGCTAGAATGAGCCTGAGTGAATTTCTAATACAGAACATTCAAATGCAGAACATTCTACTGAAAGCAAGGAAAGAATGAACAAGTTCAGAATATTCAGAAGATGAAATGGTACAAACTGAAATTATGGGAGTGTCTCTTACAGATGTAGCTCACCAGTTTAACTTCTGCAGTGTAGTTGTATGGAATGTTTTAGTAGTTAAACTGTTAATTGTAGTCTGGATGAATCATCTGTATTTATATTGCTACCGTTTCCTGTTGATCACGAACTTGGAAAAAATCAAATGCCAAGCTGTGGGTGGCATAGGGAATAGTGAAATAATATTGTTTAAGTAACTTTTCCATTAGTAGATGTAGTTTTGCTTTCAGTTTGAATTAGCTTAAAATGAAGAATGAATAAAGGACCTGGCCAATTTCTGGCAATCTTGTAATTATGTTTTATGGCTTTCAGAGCAGTAATAAAACCTGCAGTTATGATGTCTGCTGGAAATAAACAAAAACCATTGAAGTTAAAGAAAACATTTATGTTGTGACAGGAGAGCTCATCAATTCACGAATCTGTAACGTAGTGAAATGGATATATTTTTGTCTTTAATGCTCCTTTGCACTGAGCTTTGTCACTTAGAAAACATCAGAAATAGCTGGAATATTTTCTGTAATGAAAATAAATTCAGTTCCAATCTGTTATCTAATATCCTGCACATGAGGACCCTTGAGAGCACCAGATTAAGATTTACCTCTAAAAATTAAACGATAATAACCAGCATTGATATAATGCCATTCATATAGTAAAATATTACTGGCATTTCACAGAGTTAACTCAAGCACTGAGCCGCTTCAAGAGGACAATAGACTAAAATTTTATTTTAATGAGAAAATGTAAGGGAGTATTATCCTGGTGAGGAGAATGGTAGAATGGTTTAGGGAGAGAATGCCTGAGCTTAGGGAGCAGGTAGCTAAAGGTATGGCCATCATTCGTGCAATAATTACAATAAGCGATGTACAAGAGGCTAGAATTCGAGGGACACACAGCTGTTTGAGGGTTAGGAAATTGGAAGAGATAATAGAAATTATGAAGGGTGAGGCAAAGGAGGAAGTAAAAAGATGAAAATTTTAACAAGGAGATTTTGCTGGATCAGGTGTTAATACAGGTCACAAGGATGAGGGATGACTGAGAGTGTGTGCAAGTTAGGACAGAGGTTGCAGAGTTTTAAATAAGCCCAGGCTAAAGGTAGGAGGCCTTCCAGGAATGCATTGAAATAGTCAAATCCAGAGGTGCAAAAAAGCATTGGTGAAGGTGTCACATCTTGGATTGAAAGAACAACACAATCACTGATTTAATGAAGCTTTGATAGAGATTGCTTCTTTGTGTTCTTACACGCGGTACCTGCACCTTCTGCATCATACCCAGTGTAATTTCAGTCTCTTATTCATGATCAATCAAGTATCTAAGACGCAGGCCATCACTAATGGTTTCAACAGCAGTTTCGTTGAGGCATAGTAGATACAGATGGTTTTACAGAAAAGGGGATGTTTGCTGATGATTGCATAGTGCTCAGCATTGTTTGTGACTCCTAAAGTACTGATACAGTCCATTTCTCTGTACAACAATCCCTGATAATAATCAGAAGTAGAAATTTCCAGAGAAACTCAGTTGGTCTGGCAGTATCTGTGAAGCGAAAACTATGTGAATGTTTTGAGTCCAATGACTCTTCCTCTGAATATGGTAACATTCAGGCTTGGGCTGATAAATGGTAATTAACATTAAAGGCATATGGGTGACAATTAATGACCATCTTCACTAAAAGTGTTTCTATCTCCACTCGGCTTTCAGCATTGATGAATCCAACATCACTGGGGTGTGGAGGATTACCAATAACCAAGATTTTAATTCAACTGGCCATATAAATACTGTGGCTACAGAGAAGGTCAGTGGTTAGGAATTCTGCAGAGATTAGTTTGCCTCCTGACTCCCCAAAGCTAGTCAACCATTTACAAGGCACAGGTCAGGAGTGTGATGGAATACTCCGCACTTGACCTTGTGAAACACTGCATGGTGATATGGCCATGTTTACTTTGCCTGTTCAAAAATCAAGGTAGACTTGCAGACTGACCTAACAGCACCATCAGAACGATCAGTTCAGCCAGTTTGTGAATCCTTATGTGTTAGTGAAAGAGTTCAAACAGCTAAAGTACTTAACCTGTTCCAACCTCCAAGTTCATCAGAGAAACTACCTACCAGATGTTCAGACTTCACAAGCAGCTATGAATCCATCACTCCACAAGACCCTCACTTCAACTTTACGTTATTCAATCCATTCATGTAACCATGTGCCTGCCACATGGGAGAGTGTTAAAATTCATCTGTATCTGTGCCCACCTTTTATAAGTGAGTGCATGTATAACCTGGGGTAAATGTGCAATTTTTTATTCATTCATCTTTTGGCCATCCTTATTCACCCTTGAGAGGAAGATGGAGTGCTGCCTTCTGGAGCTGCTGCAGTCAGTTTGTTGTAGGTACACCCATAATACTGTTATGTAGGAAGTTCCAGGATTTTGACCCTCTTTAGTTAAGTCTTAAACTCACAATAATTTGCTGCTAACTTATTTAAATGGAATGCACAACCTTAATGTCAGAAAAAGGAAAAACACACTTCTTTCCATGCAAAGTAGATTGATTCCATTAGCTAGAGAACAGAAGTTCTGCCTGCAGTAATATACTCAGCAATATTACCTTGATCACTATGTAATCATGTGGCAGCCTCATCCATTAAAGGACAACACAGTCAAAGTTCCTTGATGGTATATTTTAGATATTGAATTAGGTCATTTCAAATCAAATCCATAATAGTTTAAACTAAAGTAATAGTATAATTTTAGTTTAGATTTGATTCCCTACAGTGTGGAAACAGGCCATTTGGCCTAACAAGTCCATACCGACCCTCCGAAGAGTATCCCATCCAGACCCATTCCTCTACACCAGTTACTACATTCCCCCTAACTAATACACCTAGCCTACACATCCCTGAGCACTATGGGGAATTTAGCATGGCCAATTCACCTAACCTGCACATCTTTGGACTGTGGGAGTAAACCAAAGCACCTGGAGGAAACTCATGCAGACATGGGGAGAATGTGCAAACTCCACACAGACAGACGGCCAAGGGTGGGATCAAACCCGGGTCCCTAGCGCTGTAAGGCAGCAGTGCTAACCACTGAGCCACCATACCAGCCCCCTGCTCTCCCTAATCTTTTTTTTAAAATCAGCTCTGTAGAGGGTGACACGGTAAAGGATAATCACCCAGATTTTGCTGGAACAAGGAATCACAAATTTATTATTTCTTTCCTCTCTGGGTTGCTCTGTAATGGAGAGAATACAACAAACAATGTGTGCACAGGAAGATCCTATAAACAGCGATGCAATCATTATCACATCAACAATTTTGTGATGATCTTTGAGGGATAAGTGTTGGCCATAATTACCACTCAGCATTCATGTGCTGTTCCTCAAAATAACCCAAGAGAGGAGATACAGTGTGGGCAGATGCCCACCAGGAAAGGTCCAGACTAGGACAGCAGCCAAAGATCAGCCAGCTTAGTTTAAAAGAAGATCCCCAAGTTGAGACTGTGTGGTGTTTACTGAAACATGCAGGCAGAATGTATAACAGACATGTGATGTGGGCTCAAAAAAGTTTCCCATTGATCTCAAACTCCCACGGTATCTGCACTGCCGTGTGCACCACAAGAAAGTTTTCTTTATATATTCATTCACAGTGATACACACGTCAATGACAAGGCTGGCATTTATTGTTCTCCTCAAATTACCTTGAGGAAGTGATGATTGTTGTGTTACTGGTTCTTAACAAGATGTTCCAAACACAATAACAATAATTGGTATTCTAAGTAAAGGGCCCCTATTAAAAAGTAACAGGATTCCAGAAAAACTCTTGATACTACATGAAAACAACATGTTAACTTGTGTTACTTCCTATGATGACATAGTAATCCATTCATAAATTCAGAATTGTCAGAGTTGCACTCATTCAGCCAAATGCGGAGTATTCCATCACAATCCTGACCTATGCCTTGTAAATGGTTGACTAGCTTTGGGGAGTCAGGAGGCAAACTAATTCCCTGCAGAATTCCTAACTGCTGATCTCTTCTCGTAGCCACAGTATTTATATGGCCAGTTGAATTAAAATCTTGGTTATTGGTAATCCTCCACACCCCAGTGATGTTGGATTCATCAATTCTGAAAGCCAAGGGAAGATAGAATCATTTTTAGTGAAGATAGTTGTTAATTGTCACCCGTATGCCTTTAATATTATTTACCACTTATCAACCCAAGGCTGAATGTTACCATGTTCAGAAGAAGGGTCATTGGACTCAAAACATTCACATAATTTTCGCTTCACAGATGCTGCCAGACCAACTGAGTTTCTCTGGAAATTTCTGTTTTTGATTACTATCAGGGCTTGTACATAGGAATGGACTGTGTCAGCACTTTAGGAGTCACAAATGATACTGAACACTATGCAATCATCAGCAAACATCACCATTTTCACAAGGTCAATAGCAATTTGCTATAATGGCCATTCAATGTTATCTGCTATAAATGGAGTATCAGTCCTTCCTATTGTCAAAGACAAGCAAGCTGGACATCTTATCTTCATTTCACTTTGGCCCATCCTTAAATGAAGAGATGTGGGAATTACTCAGGTGGCAGTTAATGTTTAATTAGATATCACCATACTGTCTGTTGTCTAAAGGTCAAAAGTCAAATTTGCTGCAGCCATTTTGAACAACCTGTTTGTGTCCAATTTGTAGAAGTATTCACTGAAAGTTCACAACATGACATGTTTGTACTGGACTTGATAGTACAAACACCCATGCTTGCAGACACAGTTATCAGACAGATTCTTAAATACATAGACATGACATGTGCACAAACTGGAGGGCACCTGGGACAGAAGTTGCCTAAAACAAAGTAAAAGACAAATGAGATAATGATCACAATACTCAAACGGCTTTCATACATGTACATATACATTGGAGCAAAGAGACAATTTGGGGTTTAGTGCGTGGTAATCAGAGTCCGTGCTGTAAAGTCAATGAAAATTACTTGTGTTAGATTTCTGAACAACAGAATGTTCATGATTGTGGGCAACCTTAGTATGAATCCAGACTAATCAGATCAAAACCACCAGCAGAAGTTGAACCAGTTTCACACTTGTCCACATGGGTTTTCCCCTTTAGTACACAAACAGATACACACAGAGAAGCAGATTGGCAGGTACATTGTCATCGATTTTCTCTCTCTCTGTCTCTCTCACACACACACACCAGACACACACACACACACAATTAGAGACAAACAGACACACACTCAACAACACAGTCATCAACACACACATAATGACACACAATAATAGACAGACACTCAATAACACAATCATAGACAAATACATATAATAACATGTAACCATAGGCACACAAATATATACACACTATTTTACAAGGGCATACATATATACACTCAGACGCACACAAACATGCACACTATTGCAGACAAGCAAGCATACACATGCCTGCATACTTGCACACAGACAAATACACATGCACACCCATGAGAATTGTCTAGATGCAACACTACCACTTGCAAGTTGTCCTTTAAGTCACAGGTTATCTTAACTTAGAAACATATTGGTGTTTCTTCATTGTTGGTGGTTCAAAGTGCAGGACCTATCTCTATCCAGCACTGAGAGTGTGGTTATACCACACAGACTGCAGTGGTTCAGAAAGATAGTTCATCACCACCTTCTCGAGGGCAATTACAGATCAGTCAGAATTGCTGGCCTGGCTAGTAACACCCACATTCTATGAAGGAATTTAAAGAAATCACCACATACACACGCACACACGCGCACACTCACCCACATATCTATATACAGCTGGAAAAGAATAACCTCATGACATCTTGTGGAATAATGTAAGAACAATCCATCTCCCATTTTGCCCTTTATAGCCCACACATTGTAAAAGTTAAGTGTTCCAGGTTGATGATGTGAAATGAAATTGGATACACGGTAATCTTTTCCGACTTTGTCACATTTGCTGGCTTTTGCTTCCAGTGTTTGTTGCTGCCAGTGCCCATTTGTCGATATGAACTTTATTTACCAGCAGTGGAAATTGGCACAGTAAATGCTTTATATACACAAAGTTTCTTTGCTGGAAATGGTGCTGCAGCTGTACCATATTTTGTTTTCAAGTAAATCCAAATGGATTGGTGATTAATGTTTTGATATTTATTCTGAAATTAGGGTGATCCAGAAGGTTTGATTAAAGTGCAGGTTGACTCATCATTAGTTTAAAATGTTCATCACTTTTTATATTTTCAGATCTTTAATAGTTTTCGAATGTATATATTCAACAATCATATCCAAGTGTACAGATGGAACAGATATCTGTAGTTTAATGTTAAACCACGCTCCTATCTACTTTCTCAAGTGAACACAAAAAAATCCAATTGCATTTGTGTGAAGAGCAGTGCCCTGGGTAATATGTATCCTTTAACTGACAACACGGAAAAGCAAATTACCTTGTCACTATCACATTGCTGTGTTCGGATCTTTCAATTTAGAGTCATAGAGATGCACAGAATGGAAACAAACCCTCCAGTCCAAGTCATCCGTGCTGACCAGATATTTGAATAAATCCAGTCCCATTTGTCAGCATTTGGTCCATATACATCTAAACTCTTCCTATTCATATACCCATCCAGATGCCTTTTAAATGTTGCAATTGTACTAGTCTCCACTACTTCCTCTGGCAGTTCATTCCATACACTCATCACCCTCAGCGTGAAGAAGTTGCCCTCCTCAGGTCTCTTTTATATCTTTCCCCTCTTACCCTAAACCTATACCCTCTAGTCCTGGACTCCCCCAAGAGGGTGAGGGGGCAAGTGGTGGAGTCGAGTACGATTGCAACATTTAAAAGGCATCTGGATGGGTATATGAAAGGAAGGGTTTGGAGGGATATGGGCCAAGTGCTGGCAGGTGGACTAGATTGGGTTGGGATATCTGGTCGGCATGGACGAGTTGGACCTAAGGATCTGTTTCCATGTTCTACATCTCTATGACTCTAGTCATTATGGTTAACGCGAAATTCAAAATGAATTGATTTTCTGACCTCACTCATAGATGCATTATGTTCCAGTCATGTCTGGGACAGGCTAAAACTCCAAATCAGCCAACCTTCACTGATCCAAGTCATTATGTTTCCTAAGCGCAGCATTTACATGTGAGTTATTGTAGGGCTACTTAATTTAAAGAAAGAAAGAACTTACACTTTACAGCATGGTTTATGATCTTAAAACATCTGAAAGATGAATAACTATTGCAGCTTTATGAGATTTTGCTCCTTCCCTGGTGATTTAATGGGACGAATTGAGCGTCAAGATGGGGTTGATCTTCCTGTGATTCCTTGCAGTCTTTTAAATGTAGATGTAGAATTATGGTATAGTGAAACAGTTGGATTGAAAGTTATTTGCTCAAGCTTTCCTTGTGGGTTAATAAAGGATATTTTATTTGACTGTGCGCATTGGGTTGAACTTTCCCATCTTTTAGCAATACAGTTCCAATAAGACTTATGGTGGCAAGTCTGCCAAGGCCCATGGTAACTTTACTCATGTAATCATCTGCTCTTCATCTCATTAATAATTCAGCCTGCCTCAATATTGACACTGCCAGTGCCATATTTAAATGCCAGTTTTAAAGTAGTTCTGTTAAGGAACTGCCCTTCACATTGTCAACCTACACTATATCCCCATGAAAATGGCCAAGAGAGGCAAATTAATGCCTCATTCCACTGGCAGGGACCTGAAGATGCTGGTAACTTGGGCAGGTTAGTGAGAGGAGGGCAATGCTGTATGCTGCTAACTGGCAAAGAGGTCATGCATCAGGTACAGTCAGCCTTTATCAAGATAGCAGGCCAAGCTAGTGCAGTATTCCAAGTGGACCAGACTATGTGGCAATGTTTGAAAGACATAGATCAGGAATGGGTTGAACATGATGCCAACTTAAAGTAATCTCTTCTGCCTGCCCTGGATCCATATTCCTCCATTCCTTGCATATTCATGTGCTTATCTAAATGCCCTTTAAATGCCCCTATCGTATCTGCCTCCACACCACCCAGGCAGCATGTTACAGACACCTGCCACTCTGTGTGTAAAAAAAAAGCTCCTCACATCTCCTTTGACCTTTGCCCATCTCCCCTTAAATGCATGCCCCCGAGTATCAGACATTTGAACTCTGGAAGAAATATTCTCTCCGTCAACTCTATTTATGTATCTCATAATTTTATAGACATCTATCAAGTCTCCCCTCAGCCTTCGCTACTCCAGAGAAAGCAATCTGAGTTTTTCTAGCCTCTCCTTATAGCTCAGACCCTCCAATCCAGCCAGCATCCTGGTAAACCTGGTAAAGTCTAATGGACTTCTGTGCTGTACGACCTCACACTCACAAGGCTTATTTTAAAACTGCTTCTGCCCACACAGCTCATGGACTACAATTCTCATTCTTGTACACATCAAGTCAACTCAACTGTTCTCACCCAATTCATCCTCTTAACCTATGACCACTTCCATTCCTCTGTGCTTCTCTAATGGCCTCACCACCTCTCCTGCATCACCACTAACTGCTCCTCCATTTTCAATTGAAAGGCAATAGTGGAGTGGTAATGTCACTAATGACTCCTCTCATAGAATCATCCAATGTAATTGTCATTAGAAAAATCCTTGTCTATTTCAATAATGTCCTTCAGGGAAGGAAATCTGCTCTCATGACCTTGTCTGATTGATGGCCCACAAGAATGTGGATGACTCTTAACTGCCTAATTAGGAGTGGGCTCTAAGTGCTGGCTTAGCCAGTGATGTGTACATCCCATGAACAACAAAAGCAAAATCTCAGTCCCTCTCCTTGGTTCATTGCAAGAAAATTGGACAACATCCTGACTGATTTCTTTGCAGCATCTCAATTGATGCCCTGGTTGCTCTTGTCCTTGTAGGTCTCAACATGATCCAATCCCTGGACTGCAAAGACACAAATCCCCAGTCTCTGATAGGATTAAGTGGCTGGCTGACCACAGCAAGTCCCCTGAACTGAAATTGGACAAAGCCCTAGATAGACTGTGGCAACACTCTCTGACCAAGTGTAGAACCTCTTGACCACTTTGATTTTCACACACGGACATTTTGTTGGAGCACATGCATTGAGATCGAAGGGTAAATCATTGGCATGTGTTGAAGCTATGCCATTTTCATAGACATAGTGCCACACAGTGGTATGTACCAAACCAAGAAAAGCTGCCTATGGCTCCCTATCTGCTAAAAGGCAATGAAAACCACTGGGTCCAGCAGTCTCTAGGTAAACACAATGTGTGTGAGTGAAAGCTAATAAATGAAGCTAAAAGCCATAAGAGCATGTGTTTTGCTGTGTGTAGAGTGACCTGGCAAAAGCCCACAAATCATGGGTAACCCCCAGCTCCAAAGTAAAATATTGAAGAGCTGATGTGGTGTGTGAATTGGTCCAAGGGCAGGCATGGTGATGCGGTGAGGTTGATGGCTTGCAGATGCTGACTTGTGAGGATGGAGGGTTGAGGAGAAGAGTGTCCTGGTAGGTCTAACATACGAGGAACGGCTGAGGATCCTGGGATTGTATTCATTGGAGTTTAGAAGATTAAGGGGAGATCAAATAGAAATTTACAAGATAATACATGGCTTGGAAAGGGTGGATGCTAGGAAATTGTTTCCGTTAGGCGAAGAGACTAGGACCCGTGGACACAGCCTTAGAATTAGAGGGGGCAAATTCAGAACAGAAATGCAGAGACATTTCTTCAGCCAGAGAGTGGTGGGCCTGTGGAATTCATTGCCGCGGAGTGCAGTGGAGACCGGGACGCTAAATGTCTTCAAGGCAGAGATTGATAAATTCTTGATGTCACAAGGAATTAAGGGCTATGGGGAGTATGCGGGTAAGTGGAGTTGAAATGCCCATCAGCCATGATTGAATGGCAGAGTGGACCTGATGGGCCGAATGGCCTTACTTCCACTTCTATGTCTTATGGTCTTACACACGTGGGAACATCGTGATGAAGCCAGAGGTGCTGCTGCCAGATAACAGCTCTGTCCTTCATGTCAGGCATTGGAACGACACAGTTTCATGGGAAAGGAGAGAAGAATTAGGAGCTGCATAGAAATTAGACAATTTGGGGTAATTAATAAAATGCAAATGAGTGGAAAAAATTGTAATTGGTGCTCATTAGCAAAATTCTGAACTTGAGTCTTTAGAGGAAAATATGGAATTTTTTTCTTGCTGTTGCGATTCTGATTTTGTCATATTTTTCCACATTTCTTGCCATTTCCTAAATTGCTGAAGGGAGCAGATGATTCCGCCTATGTTTTCATTTGCTGTTAGTCCTCAACTTTGAACCCCAGCATATCAGATTTAACTGAATATGCATCTGTGTGATCCAATGATGGCATGAATGCATGAGCCACCTGGTTTTGTTTAAAATCAATTCAACGCTATCTTAAAATAGTTTTAGTGGTTCATTGACAAAACCAATGGCTAGAAATGTTTGAACTGATTATAGTGATGGTTGTCTGTATCACAAAGTGGAACATTTCCCCATTTTCGGCAATTGTGATCAGCACTGAGTATGGCAACAGTGGAGATGTCAGATGAAGATTTAAAATCCTTCTAACTTTCTCTCAGCCAAGTGCCTTAAACTCTAGTCTCAATTCAAACTCGGAGAAAGTGAGGACTGCAGATGCTGGAGATCAGAGCTGAAAAATGTGTTGCTGGAAAGGCGCATTAGGTCAGACAACATCCAAGGAGTAGGAGAATCGATGTTTCGGGCATAAGCCCGATTCCTGAAGAAGGGCTTATGCCCAAAATGTCGATTCTCCTACTCCTTGGATGCTGCCTGACCTGCTGCCTGACCTGCTGCGCTTTTCCAGCAACACATTTTTCAGCTCTCAATTCAACCTCCTCTAATAAATCAATTTTATACAATCATTTTCCACACATGTCTGAGCAACACACAGGGCCAATTCTTTGTCATACTGTGTGCAATTGTGGGGACTTGCATTGTCATTGTGAAACCTAGCATGTGAAATCTATCACTTGGAAACATCCGAGGAAATTGTACCCTTTGATAACATTTAATTGGAAAGAATTACTCCCCTCAACGAGCCTTATTTGCTTTTTTTTCTTTTGTTTCCTTACCTAACAGGAAGATCAGGCAAATGAATTATGCATTCCAGGTAGGACTGAGCCATTAAAATAGTCCCAGTGTAGCCAATGTGGCCTCTCGGTGAAGATTTTACTCCAACACAACCCCCGTAAGCTTTTACACTTGTTCCCAGAATGAAGAACTGCCAAAGAACTCTGAAACCACATGTAGTAGTAATCCAGGACGTCCCTGAACAGATCGCCTACAATTATTGTTAATGCTGATTTGAACTGCTTTCAATTTGGAGGGACTTAAATAAGCCCCGAAGGATATTTTGAATTGTAAAAGTCTGATGCCTGACATTTAAACTCACCATTTTTACATTTGACCATGCTATTTGTCTAAACTCCCCCATTGATCTTGACACCAGTTTCCATTGCATCATACCCTTGAACCCTGCATTGGAATTTATGGCTCTCTAAGTATCATGTATTTAATACGATGCATTTTTTTCCTTAGATTCTGAAAGAATTTTCAGTGCAGTAGGTCACAGTAGTATAAATTGTGCTGTTCAAAACAAAAAAAAAGGAGAAAATATGAGAATTTCTTTTGAACTGAGAATCACTTTCAAAGGACACCATAGTTACAAAGGAACAACTGCAGCAATTTTCAGCCTGGTTTATTACTTTGTAAAGGAGATTCGGGTAACGCAATAATCTGGAATGTTTTTCTATGCTTTTCCTACATTTTAGGCAGTAGTTCCTTCTGCAATCAATTTAGACCTACATGGATGAGAGAGAGCAAAACAAAAAGAAAATGGTTAACTGTTTGTATGCTGGTGCTGCAAGTCTGCTCCCATCCTTAAAATTTCTGAACATAAATGAGTGACAGTTTTCCAGTTGTGGTCCTAACAAAGGCCCATAAGATATTCCTGCAGAATTGAGGAACATAGACTTTGAAACGTTGCTGTTACCGGCTGAAATACGGGAGAGACTTCTAAGTGCCTGTGCTTTGTCAGTTCAATGCATTTTCTCTGCTGATTATTTATGCATATTTCCTCAGACCCAGACTACTTTCAATTTGAGAGGTTAACAGCAGCAGCAGACCTTTAGTATTCCTGCTTTATGCCAGCTTGGAATGTAAGCATTGTTGTCTCATATGGTTTTCTGTCAGTCTTGCCAATTGTTCCTGTATGACTGAACTCAGTGGAGATATTCCCCTGACTCTGTGATGCGCAAGTTGCATGTTATAGACATTTGCTTTGAGTTTTAAGCAGATCAAGTTGGGCTTTGATTATGGGTTCAGTTACCAAACACATTCTGAATTGTATGAAGAAAATGTGTTGTCGCATTGTTTTGTAAAGATTTCACATTGATTCAAAATCATTCTTTTACTCACAAAATCAGATTGAAATCATAAAAAGATGCTTTTGAAGACAGTTGCTTCTGGGCTGAGGATTTACAGCCACCTTTTGGACCTTGCCAGAGAGGATAGTGGTCACTTTATAAAGCAAATTGTAAGCATGGTTTTCTTGTGTAGTTGTAATATGTGTGGTGTCTATATATGTGGGTCAATTAGAAATGTTTCAGACCATTGCTGATTATTGACAAATAAACCTGCTTATTAATGGAATCTGTGTAGTTCTAACCCTAACCCTATCACTCAGATTTTTTATCTTTGCTCCGGGCAACCCTATAACACAATTCCTTAATGGATCTCTTTCTTTTCTAGCTGGAGGCACAGTGTACAATTTCGAATGGTTAAATAATTTCATTGGCACGTGAATTCAATCTTGATTATTAGCAATCTTGTAAGTTTTGTCTGGTCCAGGAAATGTCAGGGAGAGCTTTACATTGACCAAACTGACTTTGCTAATGTGGATTTCTGAGTTCTTTGTTCTTCAGATCCTTAACTCTGCTGATGAGTTTCTGTGAGTTTCAGATGGCTAGGATTATTTGGCTCTAATTTTGCAGTCAGCAACAAATTGACATTGCCTGCTGCTGACTTTGAAGAAAGCTGTCCACAAGACCCAGTAATCCCTGTGGTATGGATTTCCCCTTCCTTCATGTCAGTTTGATCTGGTGACAAAACAGAGGAATCTTTAGGCATTTTATACAAGTTACATCATCAATCAACGTAAACAGTGAATTGTGTTGAAATAATTGCACAGTTAGCAAATCAGGAATCAAAACTGACTGAATTTATCAGTTTGAATTAAGAGATCACATAGTGCCACCCTATCATGGATTGCTCTAATGTCCTTATGTCCTAGTAGTTCAATCTCTTCCCTGAAATTATGTTCCATTAGAATCCCATGACTACATTACAGCACCTATTGATGGAAAGAATAGTAGCTCTTTCACAGACAGCTAGCTTCACTCAGTTGGCACTGCCTCCTGAGATTCTCAGCTGTATTAAATACATAAGGTTTGTAGCCTTCCTTCATCAAGATAGTGGCACTGCCAAGGTAAGCAGCGTTTGGGGCTCCTGGGTCTGTCCACTCCAGATGGCCACTTCCTCTCTTCTTTCCTTATATTATTAGTCTTTTTTCTTTTTCTTCATCTTTTTCCTGTTGACGGTGGCAGAGAAGCTGACATCATAGAGGAGAGGGGACAGAGCGAGACTCTTGGCAAGGTGGTGGCCTGGCCTGGCGGCTGTGCCAGGGAATCCTGATTATGATCCACCCAGAGCGGGGACTACAGGTGCTATTGCGGTGGCAGCAATGGAGCCAGGGACTCCCAGTTGCCGTAGGCCTGGAGTAGGGACTCTTGGTTGTTGGCGCAGGGGTGGCAGCAGCTCCTGGTTCAGGGAGCCAGGAATGCTTAGTTAAGGGTTGGCTGGCAGTGTCTACAGAGACAGGGGGCTCCTGGTATTGGGGAAGTGCGGGGTCCAGCATAGGACCCGGCATTGATGGCCTGTTGCGGAGGTGGACCCAGCAATGAAGAGATGGTGCCTGAGGAGTAGCGACTGTGACGTTGGTGAGCCCACTGTAGGTATTGTTGGTCAGCCTGCTCAGGGCTCAAGGATCATGATGGATGTGGCGGAGTGAAGATGGACTTCCTTTCAGCATTAACTTTTTTAAAATTTCTTTAAACCGTTCCCTAATGAGAACTTAGTTACAACTGAAACACATGCACTGTGTAGATCAGACAGTTTAAAAATCAGTGCTCAATAAAAAGGAATACCAGTTAATAAACTGGCTATATAATTCAGCCAGTTCAGGAATCAGGTTTTTCTCCCTCCCCCAAAAAGCAGGAACACACTGACTGTGGCAACCAACCATCACAGAGTCAGTCCCCTACATTGAGGAGATTCTAAATCTCCTGGTAAAGCTTTACCTTTTTATTCTGAAAACATTTTCGTGGTGCTAGCTGAAGCTTGTGGCAACAGCTGAAGCTTTTCGTTGCATTTAACTGTGTTATTTATTGTAGAGGACAAGTGACTATGCCTAGGTACATCTGACAACAATAAATCAAATCAAATCAAAATGAAATAAGGTAGTAGTTGATCTATAATGAATACACTGTTGAAACATGCTTTTTTTAAATCATTATGGATAGAGTTTAAAAATTGAATACCCTCAACAATACTTACTGAGTCCAGGCTTAATACTGGTTTAAATCAGTATTGTGCAATAAGTTAGCCACATGTACCTAATTGGGAATCCAGATGTGATTCATTACATTATTAAATAAAATATGAGTAATGTACACTGTTGTTGGGGATGTGATTTCAACACTTGTATCCACACGTCATGTGCATGAGTGAATATTTTTGTGTTCTAAATACAGAACAATAAAACAAAAAGGATGTACAGTATTTTTCTTTTACTATTTACAGTCTTTGAATTCATTGTTACTGTTTATTGGTTATGTGTTAAACCAGTATTAAGCCAGATAACTGTGCTAAGCTTCAGCACCATGGAAAAGTCAGAAACATTGCCTGGAAAGGGGAGATGTTATCATGCTCAGCTTGAGCAATCGGAATAATCCATTTGGACAACCAAGAGAAAACGAGGTTGATCAGTAACAGCAGCACCAACAGACATGTCATGGCAACTGTTCTGCAGCATCCAAACATGGTCTGGATAGAAACCAGGAATACATTTGGTGTGACTCACTGTATGAATTGATATTCTGAGAAAACACCCTAATGAAATCAAAGTACCCATCACAACTGCTGGACAACAACCTAGAAACAGAGCGTAGATGTTCTATGGTTTGTAAATTTATAGGTCCACTGAGGTCTACAGCACAGAAAAATGTCCTTCTGCTTATTGAGTCAGAAATTCAAAACGTTTATTAAATGTGAAAGAATGCAACCTTTCATAGTGAATGGTAGTAAATATATGGATTATAGACACCCGAACTACATTTATGTATGTTGCTTATATGGTTTTATACAAATATAATTGCATGTGGCTAAAATGGTATTACAGCTTCAGTTGGTTTAGCTTACTGAATTCTAGTCGAATTTGATATTGATTTTTGTTTAGTAGGAGCCAGCATGGATTTGATGGGGCTTCAATAAAAACAATTGGAAAATTCAGTACAGATATAGCAGCTGGATTATGTGGTGTTGAGCTGAGGATTCCTGTACCCATAGTTTACCAGTTGTTGCTTGTCAGCACCTTTTAGAACAGATGACCTTGAAAAATAATCTTTTATTCCAGTCCCACTAAACCCTTGGTGGCAACTGAACAAAGAACGGTCATGAAGCTTTGCAGAAGTTTATTAATTGCACCTACAGTTTTCATTAGCCAAATGAGAAAGCACAATTTTTAAAACCATTTTCATTTGAGACTAGATGTGAGATCATTAACTGGTCATGTTTAAGCGAGTTAACAACATAGGTGATGTTAGTTTATGAAATGGCTTAAGAAGAATTACTATAGGATTCTTGTGGCACAGTGGTGGTAGTCAGGAAGCCTGGGTTCAAGTCCCAGAGGTGTATAATAACATCTCCAAGCAGGTTAATTAGGAAGAGATATAGATATAAAAAAGAAATTCCCTCTGACTACAAGAGCATATCAGCAATTAAAGTTGGGCAGTTTTTTTTTCAGACATGAAGCTTGCTAGGCAGAGTCCAGATCAAATCATAAAAATTATATTCGAAAATAGAATAGGATGGATGGACTTCAGATTGGTTCCACAGGTCGGTGCAACATCGAGGGCCGAAGGGCCTGTACTGCATTCTATGTTCTACAAGTGTTATAGTGCCATTTTCTACTTTGATTGATCTACATAGTAAGAATCACATATTCCCATCCAAAATGGAATAGTTTCTGCATGTTTTCAATTTCCATTTAAATTTTTAGTATGCTGACCACAGTAGTTGCAGCTGTAAAGAACTTTAGTTAGGTCACATTAGGAATATTGTGTATCCTTCTGGTCACCACACTATAAGCAGGCTTTGGAGAGGGTACAGAAATGGTTACCAGGATGTTGCCTGGATTGGAGGGCATTAGACATGAGGAGAGATTGGATAAGCCCAGATTGTTCTAACTTGAATGTCGAATCGTGAGGGGCGACCTGATAAGAAGCATGTGGATAGTCAGAGTCTTTTTCCTGGGATAGAAATGTCAATTACTAGGAGACATAGGTTTAAGGGGAAAGTGGTAAAATTTAAAGGAGATATGAGAGGCAGGTATTTTACACAGAGGGTGTTAAATGCCTTTTATATGCAGCTAAAGGAGGTAGTGGAGACAGATGCACTAGCAACAATTCAGAGGCATCTTGACAGATATAAGAAAAGGCAGGGATTAGAGGGATAAAGACTGCACAGAGGCAAAACGTCTTTTAGTTGAGAAAGGGGTCATGTGTCGGGGCAGTCTTGGTGTGTTCCTGTGCAGTACTGTTATATTAATTTCAAAAATAGTCTGTTTTTCATCAGGTGGAAGCAGGAAGTTGGATACAATTTGTTTTTAAATTTGGTTTCTACCAGTCCGAGTTATCCTCAACAAGTTTTCTCGGACTGAAACATTTTTAATCTGTTTCAGAAACATTTCTCGGAAATAAATTCAATCAAATAGCAGTATACTAGATCATCTGTCGTGATGGAAATTGTTCACCATGTGTGGAATTTAGACGCACTCAGTGCAACTTTAAAACTGCACCACCTACAAAGCTGAATCCAAAAAATATTTATTCTCAGAAACGTATTGCTGTATTCACAATATAATGCACTGTGGAACTATTTTCCATTACCAAAGTAATAAGATAATCACAACTCTTGTGTACACTGCTGAATGCTACATTTGATAACATAACATTTATCACTCTTACGACAGTCAATTCATAACATTGCAAGAAATGCTTTTACAAAATAACCTTTGTGAAAATTTGTGATTAGGTCATCAGTGTGTTAATTCATTAGATGCAACAAGCCAATGTATATGCTGTCTCAAAGTATAAACGATGGATTGACTTCCACTCTCAGAGGACCAAGGGAAATACATGAATTGAGAATGAATTTGAGGCCAACATCTTGCATTGCACTGAAATAGTTAGTATTTCTGTGCAATCTCTGGATATAATGTGAATAACGTAGTCACAAAAATTTGCAATAACAGGAGCCATAGAAATGATGACATTAAACTTTTTTAAAAAACATTGGATCTTTTTTGGCAGGTCGAAAAAATATTGTGTTGTAAAATTCTGAAAATAAGACAAATTATATTCACTGCTCATCTTACAAAGTTCAATCAAGCTTTTCATGCATTAACAGCTAAATTAGCAATGTAACACTGTCCCCAAGTTTTATCATTGCTAATGAAATTCACGTTCACTTTATCATTGAGATTCCAAACCAAATATTCCATAGAAGATCTAATTAAGTTCCTAGATTCATAAAAGCTGGTGTTCTCGGGGTAAATAGAAAGATTGAAATTTTAGCAACAAAAGGTTTTAGCAGCAATAATATGCCATTTGGACCAGAAAATATGCCCCTTTGTTCCATAACCATTCAAGCTCACCACATTGCTTAATCTCTTCTCTTGAGAGAGAGAGACCTTGAACTGCCTTAATCTCATTTGTGATCCAAAGAGAAAGCACTGGAGAAGCTCAACAGGTCTGGCAGCTTCCGAGGAGAGAGAAACACAGTGTTAACATTTTGAATCTAATAAAACACTTCTTCAGAACTGATCTCGTTTGTGCTGACTGATTCAATGGCTTTCGCTACTATTCTTTTGACTGGAACATTGAGTCTTTGGCTCCATTCACTTCCTACAAATAAAAAGAGGAGCTGTGGCCCAAGCTATGCTGTAATGCTTACCTTTTTGCACAGATGCGTGCATCGTTCCTTTCCCATAAAATAAACCCCATAAGAAATAGGAGCAGGAGTAGGCCATCTGGCCCCTTGAATCTGCTCCACCATTTAATGATAAGATTCCTGGTAGTGTAGATAAGTAGAGAGATGTCGGTGTCCATGTACATAGATCCCTGAAATTTCCCACTCAGGTTGATAGGGTTGTTAAGAAGGCATATGGTGTATTGGTTTTCATTGGTAGAGGGATTGAGTTTCAGAGCCATGAGGCCATTTTACAACTGTACAAAACTCTGGTGCGGCTGCATTTGGAGTATTGCGTGCCGTTCTGGTCACCACATTATAGGAAGGATGTGAAAGCTTTGGAAAGGGTTCAGAGGAGATTTACTAGGTGTTGCTTGGTATGGAGGGAAGGTCTTAAGAGGAAAGGGTGAGGGACTTGAGGCTGTTTTTGTTAGAGAGAAGAAGGTTGAGAGGTGACTGAATTGAGACAGATAAGATAATCAGAGGGTTGGATAGGGTGGACAATGAGAGCATTCTTCCTTGGATGGTGATGGCAAGCACGAGGTGTAATAGATATAGAACAGATGTCAGAAGTAGTTTCTTTAGTCAGAGAATAGTAGGGGCGTGGAATGCTCTGCCTGCAACAGTAGTAGATGTGCCATCTTTAAATGGTCTTTCGATAAACATATGGATGAAAATGGAATAGTGTAGGTTGGATGGGCTTCAGAGTGGTTTCACAGGTCGGCACAACATCAGGGGCCTTTGGGTCTATCATGCGCTGTAATGTTCTATGTTATATGTTCTATAAGATCATGGCTGATCTTTTCGTGGACTCAACTCCACTTACTTGCCTGCTCACCTTCATCCTTAATATCTTTACTGTTCAAAAATCTATCTATCTTTGCTTTAAAAACATTCAATAAGTTAGGTTCACCCGCTTCACTGAGCAGGGAATTCCACAGATTCACAACCCTTTGGGTCAAGGAGTTCCTCCTCAACTCAGACCTAAATCTGCTCCCCCTTATCTTGAGGCTATGCCCCATAGTTTTAGTTTCATCCATCAGTGGAAATAACCTTCCTGCTTCTATCTTTTCTTTTCATAATTTTATATGTTTCTAAAAGATCCCCCCTCATTCTAAATTCCAATGAGTATAGTCCCAGTCTACTCAGTCTCTCCTTATAAGCCAACCCTCTCAATTCTGGAATCAACCTAGTGAACTTTCTCTGCACCCCCTCCAGTGCCAGTACATCCTTTCTTAGTTAAGGAGATCAAATTTGTACACAATACTTCAGATGTGGCCTCACCAGCACCTATACAGCTGCAGCATAATCTCCCTGTTTTTTAAACTCCATTCCTCTAGCAATGAAGGACAATATTCCATTTGCCTTCTTAATTGCCTGTTGCATCTGTGATTCATGCCTTGTGATTCATGCACAAGGTCACTAGGTCACTCTGCACAGCCGTGTGGCTGCAATTTTTCACCATTTAAGAAATAGTCCATTTTTCTGTTATTCCTACCAAAATGGATGACCTCACATTTACCAACATAGTACTGCATCTGCCAGACCCATGCCCACTCACTTAACGTATTTATATGCCTCCGCAGACTTTCAGAGTCCTCTGCACACTTTTCTCTACCTTAGTGCCATCTGTGAATTTTGATACACTACATTTGGTCCCCAACTCTGAATCATTTATGTAAATTGTAAACAATTATGTCCCAACACTGATCTCTGAGGCATGCCATTAGCCACTGATCACCAACTAGAAAAACATCCATTTATCCCCAGTCTTTGCTTTCCCTTATATAACCTGGCTGTGTTCCTTCTCTTGTCCTTTCATTCAGGCATATTGATAACTGTATTGGTATAATTTTCAGCTCTTATGCAGACTGGAAGATTTGCTTTGCTTTAACTTTCCAGCCTTCCCATACTCTTGTGTAGTCCATTTCTGACTCTTCCTTTCTTTCCCTTGTCTTCTTTATCTGTTCTCAAAGATAGGTTGTCAACCCTTACCTCCTGTAATCCCCATTTCCTTCCATTGGAAGCTTGACTACACATTTACCCAGACTGTTTCTAGTTTTTCAGTTTCTCCAAATTCATTGTTCCTATTCCAGTGATGTCACTTTCTACCCGAATGCTTACGGAAATATCTTCCTTTATGCTCCATCGAGGATTCCTCTCCAGTGTGTTTAATCAGGCTCTTCAGCATTTTCCAGATATCTGGACTCTCTTTTTCCTTTCCTTCCCAGTGCTTGTGGTTAAGGTATCATCCTCCGCCATTTGCCTCTCTCCCTTTCAGCATCCCAAAGGGCCTGCAAACTTTGAGACAGCCTGGTCCTACTCTTTAATCACCCAACATCCCTCCCCTTCCTTCAGATTCCTCCTCTGTAAATGCATTATGTATAACACCTGACCTTTCATCACCTTTCTCACCACGTAGGCTCCTAAACGCTTTTTCCAAGTTAAACAGCTGTTCACTTGTACCTCTCCCAGTTTAGTATACTGAACGTGCTGCTCAGACTTTGGTCCCCTTAACAGGAGGGAGACAAACCGTTGCTGAACATTTCCATTCAGACCACATGTATTATCCTGAGCTCCCTGTCTTTTGTTATATTTATCCTCTGTACCACAGTCTTACTTCTTTGTCCTTGACATGTCCCAGTGAAGCTCAATTGAAACTTGTGAAACAGCATCTAAAATTGATGGCTCCAATGCTCGTTTATTGAAGATGACTGGGGATAGGGCGTGTCTTTGTAAATTAAGCCATTGTTAGCTGCCTGTTGCCCTCCCACCCAACCCTAAACTGACTCCCACATTGTGGAGAGTGTGTGATAGATATCTCATCTGGTTGTGCATGTATTCAGGCTTGTAAATGGCCAATTAGTGGCCACTGAATTGGCCCATTCTGCCTCTGCTTCTAAATGATTGGTGGAGGAAGGTGGTATCCCAGGAGCCTTCACTGTGTGGGCTGCTGTCTGGCAAGAAGTGGGAGTCCTCTTTGTTGGAGGGTGGGTGGAGAAGGAGCTCCCCAATGCCCATCTGTGATTGTGGCACTCCTTTAAGCTGACCCCACCCCCGGCCACTAACACATCTGCTCCATCCATCTCTCCCACCCCGTGCTCCCTCTTGCTGCTGTCTGCCAGATTGGCCTGTTCAAATTTCCCAAACTTCGCTGAAGATCAGGATCTCTACTAGAACAGGGTCAAGTTGCTGCAAGTTGGTAGGGTTTCAGGTTGGCATGCTGCCATCAGACAGTTCGGATAGGGCTGCGGGTAAGCTGCCTCATGAAAAACCCACCCTGGTTGGTACTTTACAATCTTGCAAAGTCAATATCACTTTCCACAATTTCAGATCGTGGAGGCTGATCCCATTTTGTTGGATAGAAGGTGTTGAGAATGAGTTTGCGTTTAACATTTATAATTCCTCTCGACACAGCTTTTATTTCTTTACCTGGCCATTAACTTCCTTTTGTCTTGGTCCTTCATTCCTTTTGTCATTTACATTCAAATATTCTTCTCACCAATTACAGTCTATCACTGAACTTCTTTCGTTCTTTCCTCCCTGTTGCCTGTCGGTCATCCCCACACTTTTTTTAAAACCTGTTTAACTTGAGATATTTCCCAGCGCTGATGAATTTGTTGAGTCAATGCTTGGGATACATAAACTCTGTTTTTCTTTCCATTGATTCTTTTTAATCCATTACCTATTCCTAGGATTTTCTCCTTCTATTTTGTGTGAATATTTATTGTAAGTGTTGGAATGTTTTAGTGCAACCATTGTCTGTAAGAGATAATTGTTACCCAGCCCTTGGCTTGTTAACTTTCAAGAGAAAATGACTGCACCCCTTTTATCTCCTTTTCCCCCCCCCCCCAGTGCCAGGTACACTTAGCCTTTGTGAAATGATGCTTGGATTCATACCTGAATCATATTACTCCTTTTAATGAAAAATATGATGATTGAAAACACCTTAACATTATTATCACCTGTTACAATGCAATGTCATGTTCCTGCCTCAATGACTTGTTTGTTAAATTGTTAAAATTGTTCGTATTCACCATCACTGCTCCTTTGAAACTAATGTCAATTTCTGAGGCAGAATCTCAGAGAGGCCTGATTGATGTGGGCTATGGTGATATTTGTGGCTGAATTAGGCAAGGTTTTTTTGATTAGATTAGATTAGATTACAGTGTGGAAACAGGCCCTTCGGCCCAACAAGTCCACACCGACCCGCCGAAGCGAAACCCACCCATACCCCTACATTTACCCCTTACCTAACACTATGGGCAATTTAGTATGGCCAATTCACCTGACCCTGCACATCTTTGGACTGTGGGAGGAAACCGGAGCACCCGGAGGAAACCCACGCAGACACGGGGAGAACGTGCAAACTCCACACAGTCAGTCGCCTGAGGCGGGAATTGAACCCGGGTCTCTGGCGCTGTGAGGCAGCAGTGCTAACCACTGTGCCACCGTGCCGCCCACAAATATCAAGGTGTGTCAATGTCGAGTGCATCTTGTTCCATCTTTCATGCTTTTGTCGAGCTTCAAGGTGAGTTTCTCACTAGGCAGTGATGAATTGACAATGAAGGGGATTATTATTTATTGAACACCTTATTAAAGCTACAGCTCACCTCATTTACCTCTTATCAAACGCTCTGAACAAGCTGGATGTTGAGAATTCTTCATGTTGCGGTCAGAGAGAATCCTGAATGACTTCAGCTTGTTACTGGCCTGTGGCTAGGCTCCGTGTTGGTCAGCACCAAACAGTTTCCCTGCACCAGCTGCACACATCCTTTGTCCACTGGCAATAGCACAGATGGGCATGCAGCTCACTGGCCCCGGCTACATCTCAGGGTTAGTCTCTTAGCGCTTGCTCACTTATCACCTACCTGCATTCTCATAGCACCCGTGCTTTCCTTTGCCCTGTCATGCTGTGCCAAGCCTTTTCATGCATTGGTGCTCCAACCAGAGCCTGAAGTCTCTCCATAGTGCTGGTTTACACAGACGTGCTGTTGTCGGTAGGGGTGGTAATGGGTGGTGCAATGCTGTTCATGTCAGTGGAAGGAACATCTTGCTGCATGGCCATCAAATTGTGTGTCGAACACCTACAGCATGTGCCAACTGCCTGTGTGCCACACCACTGCACATTCGTTCTACAAAATGGCCATCTCAGAAACCAGGTGGCAGCTAGTCCTCAGGCCAGTTTAACAGGGGCTGCAGTCAGTCAGAGTGTCCTGGTGCAGTCAGTCTGGGTCAGGGTCTGCACACAGGCCAGGTGCTTGGCCACAGTCAGGGGATATGCCCTATCGCGCAGGGTCAGGGGATTTGCAAATCGTCAGTGAGGGAGCTGCAAAGACAGCACTCAGAGATCTGGTCAGTTATGGCTAGGGGCTGCTCGTCAAAGTCAGGTAGATGTCTGCGGCTAATACAATCCTAGGGATCCATCAGCCGGTCGTTAAGGAGGACGGAAGGGAGACCCTGTAAGGAGTTCACTGCCCAAATGGGTGGGGAGTCAAAGCTGAGGGGATGGAGAAAGGAGAGATATTTGTGGATTTGGGAACGAGGATGATTACCAGGATGGGGTTATCTGAAGGTGTATGGCAGGAATGGTGAACACCATCAGTGGGCATGGTAGATGACCGGAAGGGGTTATTGGCAATGATTACCGCTGTGAACCCGGGGTGCTGGATGGGCATCATTAAAGTGTAATGTCTGGGTTCGGGGAGTATGGAGGGCAGGTGGAGGTGAAGTTTAGTGTGGTGGGTCCCCTCATGGGGTTAGAAATAAGCTGTCGTAATAGAGATGAATAGGAAGATGGGACATTGGGGGAATAGAGGGTGACTTGGTAGGAGCTGGTGCTGACCTTATCCATTATTAGCTGCATTCCTGGTCATCACTTTCCCTTCAGTCAATGCGAGATGCAACTGGCAAATGGCAGTATTAATGCCAACTGGTGGATGAAGCCAGTCTCACATTGATGGTAAAAAGTGAGGGGATCCACATCTTTGGACTCACTAGGACATTGCAGAGGCAAAACCACGAATCGTACATTTGCAAACTCCAGCCACGGTTCATTTGCAATCGTTTCTTCAGCCATTTCCAGTGCAGAACGGATGTGCTTAAGGGACAAATGCTGGTTCAGAGCCAGGTAACACAAAGGATAGGCAAAGTGTCTGGAATAGTAGTTAAACAGCAATGAGGCTGAGAGAATGTGACTGCATGTGTGAGTGAGTATCAACCATGCCAGCTAAGTGTAATGTGGCTTTGTGACAGTTATTGCCATGACATTGGCAGTGAGGGACAATGCCAAATTGCCAATAGTTTTGCAGGTGCACTGTGGCCTTTGAAAGATGGCATGGACACAAGGATGCTAGTCTGTTGGCAGATCTTCATTGAACAGTGAATTTTTCTGGACCAGTGCACGATAAGGTGGTAATAGAATGGGATATGAGTGACACCATTGGGGGGCGCTGGATAGATAGTTAATGAGCTAAGTTACAGTGAGAAATGTTGCATTCAAAAACCTCAACACATCTTGCAATTAACCAAGCAAAGTGTGAGATTCAGTCCCTGGAGTGAACACATACCTGGTTAAATAAACGATGCTCCCAGACTCGATCTGTTTTTTATTTAACTGACCTCCTCCCATGCTTAATTCATCTAAAAAATCATATGGTGAGGGGAGATTGGGTCTCAGTATCTTCAACTATGTGCCTCTTCTGGATACACACTTAGCAATCCAAGTGGGATGCCTTAGTAATTCACACATTGTTACAATCCTCAAAAAGAAACCATAAACCAAAATAATGAAATTTCACAAATGACCCCCAACTGAAGAAATTGACAATTATATTCTAATTTCTATCAAATTAGCTTTAACACAGAAGAGAATCAGCACATTTAACACACATAACAGGAAAATGGAACTTGAAATGACATTTTAATTGAAACATGTGATCCAACAAATATACACCTTATGCAATCACTAGCACCCACAACACTCCTCACACGATTGTGGCTCTATGTAGCTGGGCATTTCCACAACATGCTGTTCTTTATTCACACTTTATTCTTTACAGTTCTGGAGCTCTATCCGACAAAATTTTTCATCTTTGGATTTCACAGTCACAATTATCATCAGCAAGAAACATTTCTCTGAACCCTCTGTCCCTTGGGTCATAGACTTTGGATGATCTTGCTTTCCAGAATTCACTTTCAACTGACCATCCAATAACACCCTATAATACCCAGTTTTTAGTATCTCAGAACTACTTGCGTAGCTTTCCAAGTTTTTGATATTTTTTACTTAGATTGCATATTGCTTCCAAGAGCTCTTGACTCTCTTTCTATCGGACACAGAAATTGACTGCTTCCCGAGAGAAATTTACTTCTCCCCATTTCAAGAACTGTATGTGTTCCTCTTTCTGACCGTGAATCTGAATCAGTCCACTGATTAAATTGGGGCTCCAACTCTCCTGCTTGTGGTGGTTCCTGTGCATATTTAGCCCTTCTTTCTAACTGCAGCTCATACTTATGTCCAGCCATATGGTTTCTTTGTGTCAGAACATCATTCTTGATGGCAGTATTTCCATACTGAGGGTTACCTAGTCACATGACTGGCATTTCTTGTTATTCAAGAAAACTATAATTGAACCCATTACTTTTGGTGCAAACCCATAAAATATATTTTCAAACATTCATACAATCAATTATAGATTCTTTGGGCATTTAAAAGAAATTACAAGTTTTCCTTACTTTACCACTCCGAGATCAAGGTCAACATAACATCTATAGCAATTTGGTACATGATCAGCTGGTTATGCTTCCACATTTCTCTACAAATGCTAAACTGTTTTCTAACTCTGACTTAGAGCGTCTTTAGAGGATTTACTGCTGTTCTGTGGATATCAGAATGTGAATTCAATAAAGCAGATGGGAACTGCTGAGGCCATGTTCATAATATTAATAGAGGCCACAGTATTAATACATACAGAATTTTGTTCCTGAATGTAGTGCAGCTGCTTTTGCCAATACTTCTTGCCAATCACCTCTTCCAAAGAAACAAGTCCAAACTCAATAACTTTTCCTCGTAGTTAAACTGACTGATACTTGGAAGCTTTCTTGCTCACACAGGTATTTTGTCAATGTCAGTCACTTTAACTAAGAAATACTTCAGACGGGGTTGGACCAATGTTTTTATACCAACAACAACAACAACAATCTGCAGTTGTACAACTTGCAGTTGCTCCTTTAATGGTGTGAAATTGTCCTAAAACACCCCAAAAGAGCATTGCATGCAATATTAACACTGATTCATGGGGCCAGATATGGAGCTGAATCTTCTGTTTTGTTTTGGCTAATTCTGAGTTTTGTCAAGTTTGCCAGAGAGTTTTTGATGTGAGGCCTATTTGACCGAATGCGCCACATGAATTACCTACCACATCTCTATGGTGTCTCTCACGTCCAATTCCAGCCCTATCTTACCACTCGCCATTCCCAAAACAGCTTGCTACTCAGTGGGCATTTGCTAAAAGACCAGCTTTCCTTGCGCTTATGCCATCTTTGAAAGACCAATGTGTACCTGGGCAAGTGTTGGCAAACTGTTGGGATGTCCAACTATGTTTCCGAATCATACTGCCTGGCTACAGAATGGACCTCCTCACGGGGGGAGTCAAAATGAGCTGGTGTGATTGTGTACAGATGTCATCAGTCCCTAGTCCTGATGGATTTGTGGGAGGGTGACTGAGAAATCCTGCCCAACCCGGAAGGAGTTAGTCATATTAAAGTGGTGGCCATCTTCACAGTCACTGGGAGAGAATGGCGCCCCAATCCTGCAGCTCTCAGTTCCTGTTCCATCTTTCTGCCAAGTCCTGTCATAGTATCCCATGAGCCTGCATTGCACTGTGCCTTGCTCCTCCCCAAAAAAATGATGTTGGAGCCGGAAAACCCTGAGGTCCCCACATATCTGAGGGGCTCTGCATTAGTGACCTTTCCCGGAGCTCCTCAGACGTTTTGCCAGCCTGTATCTGTTCCTGAGCTTGCCATGAGCCCTGGTCCTTTGTGCTCTTAGATAGACAGCCACAGTGACCAACATGCTGTCAGTGGCAGGACCCAGGACTCTCAGTGGAAAGGACCAAAAATAGGAACAAAATGAGTGAAAGAGTCTCTTAGACTTTAGAATAGTCATCAGTGGCATAACCTGCTGGTGAGGACTGAGGACTCTTTATTCCACACTGAGATACACTGCACCCTGATAGCAAGAGACATGACCCCCTCGCTCATCCACATTCAGGTTCAACATGTGCAGCAACTTGGTGAAGGTGCCATGCTGGCTGAGTAGAGAGTGCCTGCAACACTCCAATACTCTTCCTATCCTGCACCCACTTCAAACACTCAAGGAGGTAACCAAGAGGAGGAAAGCCCAGGCGGAAAACCAACTCACCTCTGACTCCCACCTCCACGTGGAGTTTTCCAAGGCCAGCTCCGAGTGTGCCCAACAGAGGGCCCCAGTAACTACTCTCTTCCCTGGCTGAGGTTGATTCTTTTTCTTTCTTAAGCCCTGCTTTCTTTTTTTAAAAGAAAGGAATGAAATGTTTTGTCATTGAGCTTTGCTGTTTGGCATTTTTTAATGGTCATTCAATTGATTAGTCAGTTAAATGTTCGACAAGGTTCCCCATGGGAAACTAGTTAGCAAGGTTAGATCTCATAGAATACAGGAAGAACTCGCCATTTGGATACAGAACTGGCTCAAAGGCAGAAGACAGAGGGTGATGGTGGAGGGTTGTTTTTCAGACTGGAGGTCTGTGACCAGTGGAGTGCCACAAGGATCGGTGCTGGGCCCTCTACTTTTCATCATTTATATAAATGATTTGGATGTGAGCATAACAGGTATAGTTAGTAAGTTTGCTGATGACAACAAAATTGGAGGTGTAGTGGACAGCGAAGAGGGTTACCTCAGATTACAACGGGATCTTGATCAGATAGGCCAATGGGCTGAGAAGTGGCAGATGGAGTTTAATTCACATAAATGTGAGGTGCTGCATTTTGGGAAAGCAAATCTTAGCAGGTCTTATACACTTAATGGTAAGGTCCTAGGGAGTGTTGCCGAACAAAGAGACCTTGGAGTGCAGGTTCATAGCTCCTTGAAAGTAGAGTTGCAGGTGGGTAGGATAGTGAAGAAGGCATTTGGTATGCTTTCCTTTATTGGTCAGAGTATTGAGTACAGAAGTTGGGAGGTCATGCTGCGTCTTACAGGACATTGGTTAAGCCACTGTTGGACTGTTGTGTGCAATTCTCTTCCTAAGAGTGGAGCAGGGTGACAAGGGGAGGTAATGAGTAAATCTTTGAAAGGTAATGGTTGCCATAGCAGCAAAGTGGGCTTCATCGAGTTGGACCGAAGGGTCCGTTTCCATGCTGTACATCTCTATGACTCTAAATGATCAATTTATTGACTTTACATTTTTTGATGAAGCCCACTTTGCTGCTATGGCAACCATTACCTTTTAAAGATTTACTCATTACCTCCCCTTGACACCCTGCGCCACCCTTAGAAAGAGAATAATTGTATGGTCTCCACAACCTAATGTTGTTAAACTTGAAAGGGTTCAGAAAAGTTTTACAAGGATGTTGCCAGGATTAGAGGATTTGAGCCAAAGGGAGCGGTTGAATAGGCTAGGGCTGTTTTCTCTGGAGCGTCGGAGGCTGAGGAGTGACCTTATAGAGGTTTATAAAATCATGAGAGGCATGGATAGGATAAATAGACAAAATCTTTTCCCTGGGGTGGGGGAGTCCAGAACTCGAGGGTATATGAATAGGAAGGGTTTGGAGGGATATGGGCCAGGTGCTGGTTGGTGGGTCTAGATTGGGTTGGGATATCTGGTCGGCATGGACGATTTGGAACGAAGGGTCCGTTTCCGAGCTGTAAATCTCTATGACTCTAAATGATCAATTTATTGAACTTTACATTTTTTGATGAAACCCCATTTTGCTGCTATGGCAACCATTACCTTTCAAAGATTTACACATTGCCTCCCCTTGTCACCCTGCTCCACCCTTAGGAAGAGAATAATTGCCTGATCTCCACCACCTAATGTGAAATGTTTGGACATCCCTGATCTGTACCAGGGCAGGAAATGCTAAGAACACCACCACAGGCAGGCTTCTCTCCAAATCAGTCACCATCTTGACTTGGAAATATGTTGCTGTTCATTGAGTGTCACTGGGTCAAACCCTGGAACTCCCTCCCTAATGACATTGTGGGTGGCCCTACCTCAAATGGACTGCAACAATTCAAGAAAGCAGATCAGCACCACTTTCTCAAGGGCAGCTAGGGACAGCCCAGACAACAACATCTGTAGGCCTTGAATTAATAAAATAACTTTACTCTCAAGAAAAGGAACTTTCACCTTTCTAACAGCAGAACTTTGTATCATTTAACATGAATAGGAAAGGTTTAGAGGAATATGGGCCAAGTGCTGGCAAATGGGACTAGATTAATTTAAGATACCTGGTTGGCTGGATGAGTTGGACCGAAGCGTTTGTTTCTGTGCTGTACATCTCTATGACACTATAACAATGAAGTTGCCTCTTAATACCTTTTGTAATCTGATTCTGGGCACTGTTTGGGGAATGCTGTCCTCTCTTGAAGTGGAACTGTGGTTTGTTGGCCAGTTTATTTAAGTCAGCCAATCTGATAGATAACCTAATATCAGAACTGAGTGGATTATCAATTAAGAACAGCAAATGGCCTGGAAAATAGAAGGCTGAGGGGACCAGGTAGGAGTAAATTTATGAAAGGGTTCAATAAGTATAGACAAGATATTTTCACTGACATGGCGAAACAAGAATTAAAACACAAACATAATAAATTCAACAGGGAATTCAGAAGAAACCTCTTCAACCAGAGACTGCTTAGCATGTGAGTCCCATTGCCATGCAAAGAATTTGAGGTGAAAAGCAAACTGCATTTGAAGGTGAAGCTGGATAAAGACATGATGGAGAAAGGAATAGAACGGTCTGATTATTGGGATTAGATGTTGAAGAATGGGACAAAGCTCCTGTGGAGCAGAGATTTATTTGGTGGAATGGCCTGCCTCTCTGCACTAAATATGTCCCACACTCTCAAATTATATCATACTCTGTGGTCAGTTAGCGGGCTTTTCTCAGGGGCATGTTCGCCACCAAATGTCAGTTGAGAAAGAACTTCTATATGCTTTCCTTTTCTCACCATGATCAAATCCAATTTCTGAGGTCAGACACATTGCTAGCAATGAGTGAGCTGTTGGTTGATCACTGTCCGACAGAGATAGCTCACCACTGCCAACCAGCATGGATTGGCTGGAATTGTGGTGCAAACTGCATTAATGCATTTGAGGGGGATTGCCAACACATTTCTGGCAAAGTTAGAATATTCAAAAGTAAACAACTGAGAAGTAATTCCTGACTGGAGATGAACCAGCCTTGCTAATGGAGTCTGAGTAAGCCATACGCCCTATCCCTCCTGTCCCACAAATTCACTCTGCTGTTCAAGATACTCAATTTCACTCTTCTATTTACTCCCTATGTCCCTTGGTCTCCTTACTTGGGCTGGATACTTTCTGTTGACTTATTCATCAAACATACCAGAAAACAGACTGGCAGTTAATAGCTTGAAACAGAGTATTGTTCCCATAGTTTATCCACGTTTCTTGTGTCTCAGTAACTTGACACCTGAAGATTTCAGTTTATTGCTGCTGAACGCTGTTGCATCCTTGAATGGTGAAAATGTGTGCTCCATTCTCTCCAGAGCCCAAAAGCACAACATGCAATGCCAATCCTGCATTGGCAACTTGTCAAGCGGCCTTATTTGAACCTCTGCTGGTGTTCTGTCTCATACGTAGAACACAATGTATGCAGAACTTGTACTGCTGTGGTGCTGAGGTCCCTTCAACACGGAGGGAAATCAAATTAATTTGGGTTCATTAGATGTGAACTGTGCAAACCAAGTATTGTTTTACATTTGTTCAGCAAAGTGATTTCTGTGCAGCTTGGTAATTACTTATTGGTTTGAATCTTTTCCCTGGTTGACTTAAAACATTTGTTTCAGTTGTTCTTCACATTTATTAAACTGTGAACATTAATTCTCCTTGCTTCGTCTATTCATTTGAATGCAACATGTGCGGGATAGTAACACGATTGGAAATCAAATTTAGAATTCTATGGTTAACATGTCATAGAGCTCACACGAGGAAGGCTTTTATGGACCTGGTTCTGAGGCACTGACCTCCCTTCTATTCATTAGGCGGTCTGTAAAGCACTTTTTGAGATCTGTGGATCCCAAAATGTGCCGTATAAACAGAAGGCTGTCTTTCTTTTGGAGGTTTCATTCTAAGTATTGCTCAGTTAACCACGTGCGTGGTCTATTTTCAAGGGTGCTTTAAGATCCTCTTTAGCAGGAGCTATAACCATTTTACAGCAAACTTGTATTAGCCACAAAAATCACCTTAGATTACTGAGCTGACAACACCAGAGGGCTGAAAGCTAAAGGCAGATTCACTGGTTTTTTTCACTTGCTTCAGCTCATTTCCAGATTGTTCTGAGCTCTCAAGAACAAACTGAGAAATTTCAGCAGGACATTACAGAATCTGAGAAATATAATTTGACCACACTGATCTTTGTCAGTGTTTGCACTGCAAATGAACCTCTTCTTACTCCAATTATCTTTTCCTATAGTGATTAAAATGAGGTCAGCCAGGTAGAATATGAGTTCCCTAATTGAGGTTGTTAACCTGGTCTAATCGTGGAGCCCTGGCTGACAGATATAAATAGGAGTGTCAGGGATTCTGTTCAATCTAGGAGCTAGCTGGGTCAGTGTTATGCACTATGCCCATACAAGCAAATGGTGACTGGGTGACGGGATACTGGCCTTTGTAGAGTTATTTGACTTCCCACTCCAACTGTTTACATTTCCACTCTCTTCCTGTCCCTTCAAAGGTATCCATTTCAATTATTCTGTACGGCAGTGGGTTATACAGTGTCATTATGCTCTGTGTGAAAAATCTCACCCTTGATTCTTGATTTATGACATGTTTCACTCCAACCAACATGTCAAGAATGGATACCTATTGACCACCCCTCTCCCATTTAATTTCTACTCATTGCAATTTTCTCTGTGCAAATAAATCAAGTAGTTGTGTGGGTCAGTGTTTCACATTGAAGCAAGGCATTGATGTATTGGCTGTGTATGTGTTTATTTCTCCCTGTGTTAGTGATGAAACCAGCTGGCAGATAGTTAGCACTGTCACACTGATTGGATAGCCCATTCTGTCGGCCCACTCCTTCAGTATTCAGCCGCTTTCTGCGGTGCCTGCAAGTCACCAATGAAACATTTGAAAATCATAATGCACAATAATGAACTGCACGCAAGGCACACAACAAAGACATGTGGTACAAATGGAACACATGTGGGTCGAGAGGTGAATCATGAAAAATAAACCGTTCATGAAACAAGGCAAAATAAGTCATGCAACAGTTTATTATTCCTAACACACTAGGGGCCAGCCTGTATGTTTTCCATTTTTATGATGGGAGCAATTCAGAATCATTAGACACGGCAATGCTGCTTCCAATGTGGGGTCAGTGGGTTTATCCAGTGATTAGGAGAGTCCCAACAACTCAAAAAATGCCTTCGCCTCATCCTGTGCCGGAGTTAACTGACCTTAGTCAGTTAGAAGTGGTGTCCTTGACTTGTCCCAGGGCTATGAATGGAAAACCTGTTCCAACAGCTCCATCCTATGATGTTAGAAGTGTCTGTGATTAGGCATCAGAGGAGCAGATTGAGTGTGCATCCAGTCAAATAGTTTGCTGGCAATTTGAAATGAGTGGTTTAACCAGAAAATAAACCAGCTTGGTGTTGGGTCACGGCCCTTTAGACTAAATGCAGTGTAATTTGCAGATTCAATAGCTAATATTTCCATTAGTTTTGACCCTCACAGTATTTGTGTATGTTGAACCGATGGCGAATGTTGTACGTTTGGTTTACTGTACATCCAGTTTATTCTTTGAGAGCATTTTAATGAGGGCTGCTTTTCGGCTGGCCATCAAACATGTCTGTTTCTGCTGATGGGGCTCTTTGAAGTTACAAATAATGGTCCTCTGACCATTGGCATTTTATATAGAAACTGGTCACAGCTTGCACAATTTAGATTTCCACCTGTTCTACTGGCAATTTAAGAGAAGAGGGCAGGTGAATGCAAGTCTTGTGTCTTTGTTGTGGATCTGAGAAGATCAGGGGTGCAACTGCAAGACTCCCACAAGATAATCTGGGTTGTCATTACTCTGGGACCCCCACCCTTCGTAACTACAGTGTTATCCTTTGCTGAATCTGTTGAGCTGTTTTCCATACGATCATCACTTTCAATCTGCTTCCCCCTGCTAAAGAAATTTGAACTTGCCATGTCTGGTGGGAGATTTGAAAATGCCCAATCGAGATTGCCTCAGGAAACTTACTACACAATTTCTCCCCAATACTTGACACGAAAACAGAAATAGCTGGAGAGACTCAGCAGGTCTGGCAACATCTATTGCGAGAAAGCAGAGTCAATGTTTTGAATCCAGTGACCCTTCTTCAGAACATCATAATGAAATGTTAACTCTGTTTTCTCTCCACAGAGCTGTTGAGGTTCTCCAGCAATTTCTGCTTTTGTTTCAGATTTCCAGCATCTGCAGTTCTTTTGTCTACTCCATCATTCCTATGCCACCTTAACTGGGGTCCTAAAGCAACTGAGGTGCCCACCGAACAGGGGCAGACTTGAAATCCATTCCCAATCCACACACGTGTCACAAGATCAAGAATTCAAGACCTAGAGTTTAAACAGTTTGTACAGTGCAACAAAAATAGTAAAAGACTCCAGTGTGGTTAGTAGCTGCTGCTGATGGATTGAGATGTTAAACTGGAGGCCTATCTGACCAGGTGAATGCATGAATATTACTGCTTAATGAGCAACGAAGCTTAATATTTATCTCTCAACCAAATTTCGCAGATCACAAATCATTGCATAGCCTTGCTGCCAAACATTTCCCGCACTGAAATAAAACAAAATACTGTGGATGCTGAAAATCGGAATCAGAAAACAGAACATGTCAGAGAAGTTCTGAAGCAGAGTCAGACTGAACAAAGCACAACGAATAGTACAGGAACAGGCCCTTTTGCCATTCAAGCCTGCACCTACACATAGAACATTACAGCGCAGTACAGGCCCTTCGGCCCTCAATGACGCCTTTCTAAACAGAAACCATTTTCCTCTATGTGGTCCATATCTCTCTGTTCTCTGCCTATTCATGTATCTATTAAGATGTCTGTTTAAATATTGCTATTGTATCTGCTTCTGCCACCTCTTCGTGCAGTGCGTTCCAGGCACTTACCACCCTCTGAGCAAAAACCTATCTCTCACATCTCCTTTAAACTTTTTCGCTCTTTTCCCTTAAACCTATGTCCTCAGGTAATTGACGTTTCTACCCTGGGAGAAAGAGTCCAACTATCCAATCTATCCATGCCTCTCATAATTTTGTAAACTTCTATCAGGTAACCCATCAGCCTCAAGGGCCTAATGGGCAACTTTTTCATGCAAAGGATGGTGCGTGTATGGAATGAATTGTCAGAGGAAGTGGTGGAGGCTGGTATAATTACAACATTTAAAAGGCCTCTGGATGGGTATATGAATAGGAAGGGTTTAGAGAGATATGGGTCAAGTGCTGGCAAATAGGATGAGGTTACTTTAGGATATCTGGTTGGCATAGACGAGTTGGACCAAAGGGTATGTTTCTGTGCTGTACATCTCTATGACTCAGTGAAGAAAAAACAGGTTTGTCCAATTTGTCCTCATCACTAATACCCTTGAAACTGGAAAATACCCTAGTAAACATTTTCTGTGTCCTCTCCAAATCCTCCATATCTTTTTGGTAGTATAACAACCAGAACTGTACACAATATTCCAAATGCAGCCTATATAAAGTTCTATACATTTGCGACATGATTTGTCAATTTTTATACTCTATGATCCGACCAAAGAAGGTAAGCATGCCATATGCCTTCTTGACCACCTTATTCACTTACGTTTGCCACTTTCAGGGAACTATGGACTGTATGCCAAATCCCTCTGTATATTGATGCTTCTAAGGGTTTTAACATTTACTGTATATTTCCCTCCTGTGTTAGACCTTCCAAAATGCATCACTTTGCATTTGTCTAGATTAAATTCCAACTGCCATTTCTCCACCCAATTGTACAGCCTATCTATGTCCTGCTGTATTCTCTGGCAATCCTCCTCACTGTCTGCAGTTCCCCCAATCTTTGTGTCATCTGCAAACTTACTAATCAGGCCACTTACCTCCTCCTCCAAATCATTTATACATTACAAACACCATGGGTCCCAGCACACATCCCTGTGGAACACCACTGGTCACCGATCTCCAGTCAGAAAAAATACAGCCTTCCTCCACAGCTCTCTGTCTTCTATGAGCAAGCCAGTTCTGTATCCATCTTACCAGCTTACCACAGATCCCATGTGACTTCACCTGTGTGTCAGCCTGTCATGAAGATGCTTATTAAAGGTCTTGCTAAAGTCGATGTAGATAACATTCACCATCCTGTCCTCATCAATCATCATTGTCACTTCCTCAAAAAACTCAATCAAGTTTGTGAGACTCGACATTCCCTGCACAGTGCCAAGCCGCTATCACTAATAAGTCCAAGCGGCTTGGTCCATGCTAATTTGGCTTGCTGACATTCTGCATCACTTTCAGTTTTTTATCTCCTGTACGTATCTACAAAACAATTAGTGACTTATTTTAATGGTAACGTAATTCAATGATTGTGAAAGGTGTTATACACAAACAATTGTTATATATATCATTCTTTTAAGTTACCTTTAAAAAGCCCATAAACTAAATGGTAGATTAAAAACCTTGTTGGATGCAACCCAGCTTTGATGTGAGGCTAGTGAACTTAATGGCCCAAACATATTCTTCAAAAGCAGCTATTTGTCATTGTAACAATTCACGGACTCCAGCCAGCAAATAAAGTTGCTGAGGCAAGGCAGGCAACCACATTTCCCAACCTCCTGAATTTTGATGGTAATTCTGGGCGAAAAGAACATTGTGTACAATTATTTTGCCTTGGAATTAAATGTGGTCATAAAATCCAATGAGTTGTTTAAGTACAAATGTTCTCAGTTTATGTTTATTAGTTCTTAAATGCTTAACAAAACTGCACAGCTTTTTTTTCCCAGAGAGTTTATTATCCAGATTGCCGTCTAATTGTCTTTGGCTCTTACTCATGGAGTAGGTTTCACATCCAATGAAAATTGCCGTGGGTAAAGTATGCATATCTCTTTTTGTTGAGCTTTGGGATTTGAAGGTGATTATCTTGTTGTGAATATTTTGTTAGAAGCAACCTGATAGCTGAAGTCGATAAAATAGCTCTCTTTGAACTTTAATTTTAATTATTTCTTAACTGTACTAAGTATATTATTCAAACTCCCAGGAAACATTTAAAAGGCAAAAGCAAGTGAAATGATTCAGTTGGAAAAGACCTGGCAACAGCACAGCCTGGATGAATCCAACCAAGTTGAACCTGTAAAACTATATTTACTTATGTGCTTTAACATCCTTCCTTATGTGAGGTGACCTGTATGTGATTTCAGACTACAGCAAGATGTTCATCCTTAAATGCCAGCTGAAATGACTGAGCAAGTCTCTCAGTTACATGAAACTGTTACAGTAACGTCTACAAAAAATGGAACTGGATGGACACTACAGCATCAATCGAAACAATGTAAATGACATCAGCAAACCCAGTCTTGTCAGGCCTGCAAAGTTCTCCTTTCCAACATCCAGGGTCTTGTGCCAAAACTGGGAGAGCTATCCAACAGACTGGACAAGCAACGCCTGACATAGTTATTGTCTGCAAAATATGATTCCATGACAATGTCCTCCCAGTCCCTCAGTATGTGAAGTTTCACTGGAAGAATAGATCCACCAGAGCAGCTCAGTAGTACAAAATAGCTAGAAAGGAGTTTTCTATCATCGGAGAGGAGAATTTTTAAAAAATTCATTCACAGAACGTGGGCGTCATTGTCTAGGTCAGCTTTTATTGCCTATCTCTATTGCCCAGCAGGCACGTTAAGGGTCAACCACATTGCTGTGGGTCTGGTGTCACCTGGATGACAGACTTTCTTTCTTAAAGAATGTTAGTGAACCAGATGGGGTTTTCCAACAGTCTACAATGAATTCATGATCACCAGTAGATTCTTTCCAGATTTCTATTTAATTCAAATTCCACCATCTGCCATGTTGGGATTTGAACCCAGGTCCATGGATCATTACCTGCATCTGTGGATTAATAGTCTAGCGATAGTATGTGTCAATGGATTTGGAGCTGGGAAAGCACAGCAGGCCACACAGCATCCAAGGTGCCATTAGATAATGCCGTTTTGGCCATTACCTCCCCTATTGCTCCTCATGTCTCCTTAAGTGGTGACCCCTTCTCAAAAATTATGCCATTTGATCCCAGACACTCTCACAAGGGGAAACAACTTCTTTATATCTACCCAGTCAGATCTCATAAAAATCCCATAAGCCTCCTCTCATTCTTCTAAGCCCAATGCGTACAAGCCCAATCTACTCAACCTTTCCTCATAAAACTGAGTCCTCCATACCTGGAATCAACCTAATAAAGATGGTCTAGAATTCCTCCAAGGCCATTATATTTTTCCTTAGACAAAGAGTACCAAAAGTGTTCACACTATTCCTGGTGTAGGCTGTCTAGTACCTTCTATAATTTTAGCAATACTTCCCTACTTTTATACTTCATTCCCTTTGAAATCAAGACCAACATTCCATTTGCCTTCCTACTATCTGCTGAAATTTAATGCTAGTTTTTTGTGGCTCATATAGAAGACTTCTTAAGTCCCTCTGTGCTGCAGAATTCTGCAGTCTTTCTCCATTTAAATAATATTTAGCTCTTCTATTTTTCCTGCCAAAGTTGAATAACTTCACATTTTTCTATATTGTATTCCAGCTGCCATGTTTTTTTTCCCACTCATGTAACCCCTCTGTATCCCTCTGTAGATGTTTTGTACACAAATTTCCCAATTATACATTCACTTCCAGTATCCAAATCATTAATATATATTGTAAATAATTCTGGTCCTTGCCCAGATTCCTCTAGTCAATAGTAATGGAATACCATCTTGAAAATGTCCCCTTTATCCCAACTTTCTGTCCTCAACTAGTTGGTCAATCCTACAATCATGCTAATGTATTACGCATAACATCATTAGCTCCTCTGTTATTAGGTAATCTTATGTGCAGTACCTTATCAAATGCCTTTTGGACATCCAAATATATTACACCTACGGAGCCATAGAGATATAGACCATGGAAGTAGCCCCTTCGGTCCAACCTGTCCATGATGACCAGACATCTTAAATAAATCTACTCCCTTTCCTATTCATATACCTATCCAGATGCCTTTTAAATGTTGCAATTGTACTAGCCTCCACCACTTCCTCTGGCAGCCCATTCCATACATGCACCACCCTCTGCATGAAAAAGTTGCCCCTTAGATCCCTTTTAAATCTTGCCCCCCTCACCCTAAACCTGTGCTCTCTAGTTTTCGACTCCTCTACCCTGGGAAAAAGATCTTGGCTATTCACCCTATCCATGTTCCACATGATTTTATAAACCTCGCTAAGGTCACCTTAGTCTCTAAGGACTCTGATGCTCTGGGGAAATAGCCCCAGCCTATTCAGCCTCTCTCTGTAGCTCAAACGCGCCAATCCTGGCAACATTCTTGTCAATCTTTTCTCAATCTTTTCAAGTTTCACAATGTCCTTCCTATAATAGGGAGACCAGAACTGCAAACAAAATCCAAAAGTGGCCTAATCAATGTCCTGTACAGCCTCAACATGACCTCCCAACTCCTATACTCAATGCACTGACCAATAAAGGCAAGTATACCAAATGCTGTCAACTTGGGACTCCACGTTCAAGGAGCAATGAGCCTGCAGTCCAAGGTCCCTTTATTCAGCAACACTCCCTAGACCTTACCATTAAGTTAGTAAGTCCTGATCTGATTTGCCTTTCCAAAATGCAACACCTCATATTTACCTAAATTAAACTCCATCTGCCACTCCTCAGCCCACTGGCCCATCTGATCAAGATCCCGTTGTACTTTGAGCTAACCTTCTTCGCTGTCCACTATACCTCCAATTTTGGAGTCACCTGCAAACTTACTAACCATGCTTCCCATGTTTACACATTTATAAAATTTATAAAAAGAAGCAGTGGACCCAACATCAATCATTATCGCAAACCGCTGGTTACAGGTCTCCAGTCTGAAAAGCCCTGAACCACGACCTTCTGTCTTCTATCTTTGAGCTAGTTCTGTATTCAAATGGCTAGTTCTTCCCCTATTCCGTGTGATCTCACCATGCTAACCAGTCCACCGAGAAACCTTTATTTGTTCCCCTTTATCTATCCTGCTAATTACCTCCTCAAAGAATTGTAATAGTTTGTCAGACATGATCTCTCCTGCATGAAGGGGAACTTTAGAACAACTTTGCTTATTCATATTACCCATTTCTAAATGCTCTATTACCACATTCTTTATGATAGACTAACGTTTTTCCATTGACAGATGTTAAGCTAATTGTCACATAGCAATCTGTTTTTTGTTTCCTCCCTTTTTGAATAAAGGCGTTGCATCGGCAGTTTTCCGATCCGCTGGGACTTTTCCAGAATCTAAGGATTCTTGGAAGATTGCTACCAGTACAACTATCTCCATAGGCTTTCTTTAAAATCCTAGGATGCAACTCACCAAGTCCAGGGAACTTATTGGTCTTTAATCCTACCACATTCCTCATTATTTTTCTCTAGTGCTAATTATTATGCTTACTTCTTCTCCTCTTTATCCTCTTTATTATTTCACATTTTGGAAATCTGTTAGTACCTTCTACCAGAAAGACCAATGCAAAGTATTTATTCAACTCCTGTACTAATTCCTGGTTCCCATTATGATGTCCCTGGCCTCATTCACTAACGAGCCTGTGTTTAATTTGGCTACTCTTTTCCTTTTTATATATTTAAATAAGCTCTTACTAACTATTTTCATATTACTCACTTGTTTGCACTTGTGGTTTATTTTCTCCTTCCTCATGAACATTTTGGCATTTTGTTATTGTTTTTTAAAACTCTCTCAATTCTTTGGTTCACCACTAATCTTTCCATGTTGTTTGTTTTCTCTTTCAATTTGATACCAGCCTTAACCTCATGGGTTAATTTATTTCCTTCCTAGGAACCTTCTTCCACACTGAGTTATGACTGTCTGCCATTGTTCCTCAATATTATTTGCTGCTGAATGACTTTCTCAGTCCACTCCAGGTAATTCTGCCCTCATCCCCATGTAATCCTTTTGTTTAAGTTTAGCACAGTTATTCCTGACCCAAGTTTCTGATTCTCAAACTGAATGCTAAATTCTAACATCTTTACAACTACAATGTATATGACTTTGGCAGCATGTAAAGATAATTGAAATTAGACAGTCTTCTGGTCCACAGTGCTCAGACCACTATCTGAAGGTTCGTCATGAGTAGAAAGCATCTGATATGTTTTTTATTACTATTTACTAAAAGCAAACTTGCATTTTGCAGCTTTATCTGAAAGCAAAATATTTCAAGGAGGTCAGTTAGATGGTGCAATTTTTGTAAAGATTACTTTGGATGCTTGGAACACAAAGTCCATGCTTTTTGGACAGATAGACTTGAGAATCTGTGATTGGTTATAATGGAGTGTAGTTCACTTTATTCAGAGTATCGGAGTTAAAAATTTATTTGGGCTTTAAAAGTAATGTTGAAAATGATATTTTTTAATCTGCCATGGGAATATCTACTGAGTGGAGCTGACAGTATAATAAGATTACAGACCAACTTACAGAGTAGTATCATTGAAGGAGAAATGGCAGCGTAATCGATGACAGGACAATCATAGAGCAGTTTCAATGAGAGGGCAATATTACTACAACAGATGATGTAGTGCTGTCATTTAAAAGAAAGGGTGGAACAGTGGCTCAGTGCTGCCTCACAACGCCAGGGGTCGAGGTTTGATTCCAGCCTTGGGTGACTGTCTGTGTGGAGTGTGCACGTTCTTCCTATGTCTGTGTGGGCTACCGTCAGGTTCTTCGGTTTCAGCCCACAGTCCAAAGGTGTGCAGATTAGATGGAAGGATCGTGCTAAATTGCCCATTTTGTCTAGGCATATGTTGGCTAGTGTGAGGCTAGTGGGATGCTCTCAGGATAGTTGGTGCAGAATCGATGGGCTAAATGGTCTCTTTCTGCACTGTTTGGATTCTGTAGTCTGCTGATAGATTGTAACCATCAAACATTCATTTCTCAGTTAAGCACAAATTTCTGTAAACATGCACGATGTATTGCCTCCTTCACTCTTACCACTCAACTACTGAGGATTTCTGCCCTGTGATGATCTCCTCCTCTTGCCCAATGCCCGACCAAGTAGCAAACTTGTATAAAGAGAGCATATATCATATTGTAGAACACTGTCATATTTGCATATTTCTTAACACAGGATTACCATTCACAGTCTGGATTGGTAAATTGTCTAGGTTCGATTTACTTGAAAATCTCAAACAGGTTTACTTTGCATATAAACTGATTACTTACAGTTACAGTTTGTTCTGCTATAACCCGATAGTTCTGTTCCCGTGTGATCCTACGTTATAAGAAAATTGCATGACAGCAGCACTACTTAAACCAATGGGACCGGAATCCCATTATAGCCATTACAGGTAAGGAAAGTTTGCATTCTACAAACAATGGTCGAAATTCTTCAGTCACGTTATTGCAGAGCAATGATGTACATATCAGTTCATAAAGCTGAGTAACATGTACACTCCTACATGTCATAGAGTATAGAGATGTAGAGCATGGAAACAGACCTTTCAGTCCAACCTGTCCATGCCGACCAGATATCCCAACCCAAACTAGTCCCACCTGCCAGCACCCGGCCCATACCCCTCCAAACCCTTCCTATTCATATACCCATCCAAATGCCTCTTAAATGTTGCAATTGTACCTGCCTCCACCACATCACCTGGAAGCTCATTCCATACATGTATCACACTGCATGAAAAAGTTGGCCCTTAGGTCTCTTTTATATTTTTCCCCTCTCACCCTAAACCTATGCCCTCTAGTTCTGGACTCCCCGATCCCAGGGAAAAAACTTGGTCTATTTACCCTATCCATGCCCCTCATAATTTTGTAAACCTCTATAAGGTCATCCCTCAGCCTCCGACACTCCAGGGAAAGCAGCCCCAGCCTGTTCAGCCTCTCCCTGGAGCTCAAATCCTCCAACCCTGGCAACATCCTTGTAAATCTTTTCTGAACCCTTTCAAGTTTCACAACATCATTCTGATAGGAAGGAGACCAGAATTGCACACAATATTCCAACAGTGGCCTAACCAATGTCCTGTACAGCCACAACATGACCTCCCAACTCCTGTACTCAATACAGGACGGCACGGTGGCACAGTGGTTAGCACTGCAGCCTCACAGCGCCATGAGACCCGGGTTCAATTCCCGACTCAGGCGACTGACTGTGTGGAGTTTGCACATTCTCCCCGTGTCTGCGTGGGTTTCCTCCGGGTGCTCCGGTTTCCTCCCACAGTCCAAAGATGTGCAGGTCAGGTGAATTGGCCATGCTAAATTGCCAGTAGTGTTAGGTAAGGGGTAAATGTCGGGGTATGGGTGGGTTTCGCTTCGGCGGGTCGGTGTGGACTTGTTGGGCCGAAGGGCCTGTTTCCACACTGTAAGTAATCTAATGTAAGTAATCTAATCTAATCTAATACTCTGACCAATAAAGGAAAGCATACCAAACGCCTTCTTCACTATCCTATCTACATGCGACTCCACTTTCAAGGAGCAATGAAACTGCACTCCAAGGTCTCTAGTTCAGCAACACTCCCTAGGACCTTACCATTAAGTGTATAAGTCCTGCTAAGATTTGCTTTCCCAAAATGCAGCACCTCACATTTATCTGAATTAAACTCCACCTGCCACTTCTCAGCCCATTGGCCCATCTGGACCAGATCCTGTTGTAATCTGAGGTAACCCTCTTCGCTGTCCACTACACCTCCAATTTTGGTGTCATCTGCAAACTTACTAACTGTACCTCTTATGCTCGTATCCAAATCATTTATGTAAATGACAAAAAGTAGAGGACCCAGCACTGATCCTTGTGGCACTCCACTGGTCACAGGCCTCCAGTCTGAAAAACAACCCTCCACTACCACCCTCTGTCTTTTACTTTTGAGCCAGTTCTGCATCCAAATGGCTAGTTCTCCCTGTATTCCATGAGATCTAACCTTGCTAATCAGTCTCCCATGGGGAACCTTGTCGAATGCCTTACTGAAATCCATATAGATCACATCTATTGCTCTGCCCTCATCAATCTTCTTTGTTACTTCTTCAAAAAACTCAATCAAGTTTGTGAGACATGATTTCCCATGCACATAGCCATGTTGACTATCACTAATCAGTCCTTGCCTTTCCAAATACCTATACATCCTGTTCCTCGGGATTCCCTCCAACAACTTGCCCACCACTGATGTCAGGCTCACCGGTCTATAGTTCCCTGGCTTGTCTTTACCACCCTTCTTAAATAGTGGCACCACATTTTCCAGCCTCCAATCTTCCAGCACCTTACCTGTGACTATCAATGATACAAATATCTCAGCAAGAGGCCTAGCAATCACTTCTCTAGCTTCCCACACGGTTCTCAGGTACACCTGTTTGGTCCTGGGGATTTATCCACCTTTAACCGTTTCAAGACATCCAGCACTTCCTTCCTCTGTAATCTGGACATTTTGCAAGATGTCATCATCTATTTCCCTACAGTCTATATCTTCCATATCCTTTTCCACAGTAAATACTGATGCAAAATATTCATTTAGTGTCTCCCCATTTTCTGTGGCTCCACACAAAGGCCGTCTTGCTGATCTTTGAGGGGCCCTATTCTCTCCCTAGTTACCCTTTTGTCCTTAATATATTTGTAAAAACCCTTTGGATTCTCCTTAATTCTATTTGCCAAAGCTATCTCATGTCCCCGTTTTGCCCTCCTGATATCCCTCTTAAGTATACTCCTACTTCCTTTATACTCATCTAAGGATTCACTCCTTTATACTATCCTGTCTATACCTGACATATGCTTCCTTCTTTTTCTTAACCAAACCCTCAATTTCTTTAGACATCCAGCATTCCCTATACCTACAAGCCTTTCCTTTCACCCTGAAAGGAATATGCTTTCTCTGGATTCTTGTTATCTCATTTCTGAAGGCTTCCCATTTTCCAGCCGTCCCTTTACCTGCGAACATCTGCCTCCAATCAGCTTTCGAAAGTTCTTGGATTAGAGTGCCTCCTCCTCCTCCTCCTCGGATGCTGCCTGAACTGCTGTGCTTTTCCAGCACCACTCTAATCCAGAACCTGGTTTCCAGCATCTGCAGTCATTGTTTTTATCTTTTGAAAGTTCTTGCCTAATCCCGTCAAAATTGGCCCTTCTCCAATTTAGAACATCAACATTTAGATCTGGTCTATCCTTTTCCATCACTATTTTAAAATGAATAGAATTATAGTCACTGGCCCCAAAGTGCTCCCCCACTGACACTTCAGTCACCTGTCCTGCCTTATTTCCTAAGAGTCGATCAAGTTTTGCACCTTGTCTAGTAGGTACATCCACATACTGAATCAAAAAATTGTCTTGTACACACTTAAGAAATTCCTCTCCATCTAAACCTTTAACACTATGGCAGTCCCACTCGATGTTTGGAAAGTTAAAATCCCCTACCATAACTACCTTATTATTCTTACAGATAGCTGAGATCTCCTTACAGGTTTGTTTCTCAACTTCCCTCTGACTATTGGGGGGGTCTATAATACAATCCCAATAAGGTGATCATCTCTTTCTTATTTCTCATTCCACCAAATAACTTCCCTGGATGTATTTCCAGGAATATCCTCCCTCAGCACAGCTGTAATGCTATCCTTTATCAAAAATGCCACTCCCCCTCCTCTCTTACCTCCCTTTCTATCCTTCCTATAGCATTTGTATCCTGGAACATTAAGCTGCCAGTCCTGCCCATTCCTGAGTAATTGCTATGATATCCCAGTCCCATGTTCCTAACCATGCCCTGAGTTCATCTGCCTTCCCTGTTAGGCCCCTTGCATTGAAATAAATGCAGTTTAATTTATTAGTCCTACCTTGGCCCTGCCTGCCCTGACTGTTTAACTCACTTCTGTTCTCAGCTGTACCCGTCTCCGATCGATCTCTTTCCTCACTATCTCCCTGGGTTCCCCCACCTCACTAGTTTAAATCGTCCCAAGCAGTTCTAGCAAATTCCCCTGCCAATATATTAGTCCCCTTCCAATTTAGGTGCAATCCATCCTTCTTGTACAGGTCACTTCTACCCCAAAAGAGATTCCAATAATCCAAAAATGTTAATCCTTCTCCCATACACCAGCCCCTCAGCCATGCATTCATCTGCTCTATCCTCCTATTCCTGCCCTCACTAGTTGTAGCACTGGGAGTAATCCAGATATTACTACCCTTGAGGACCTGCTTTTTAAATTTCTGCCTAACTCTCTGTAATCTCCCTTCAGAATCTCAACCTTTTCCCTTCCTACATCATTCCAATGTGGACAATGACCTCCTGCTGGCCCCTCTCACCCGTGAGAACATTCTGCACCCTCTCTGAGACATCCTTGATCCTGGCACCAGGGAATCAACACACCATTCTGCTTTTTTTCTGCTGGCCACAGAAACGTCTGTCTGTACCTTGGACTACAAGATCCCCTAACACAATTGATCTCTTGGAAGCCGACGTATCCCTCGTTACATTAGAGCCAGTCTCAATACCAGAAACTTGGCTGTTTGTGTTATGTTCCCCTGAGAATCCATCACCCCCTACATTTTCCAAAACAGCATACCTGTTTGAAATGGGTATATCCACAAAAGACTCCTGTCCTAGCTGCCCACCTCTCTTACCCTTCCTGGAGATAACCCATCTATGTGACTGTATCTGAGACTTTCCCTCCTTCCTATAACTGCCATCCATCACATACTGTTGCTGTTGCAAATTCCTCTTCGCTTCTATCTGTTTATCCAACCAATCCATTCGATTTGATAAGATTCGCATCCAACAGCATTTATGGCAGATATAATCTGCAGTAACCCTTAAACTCTCTTTAAACTCCCACATCTGACAAGAAGTACATATCACTGCAAAAGCCATTTTTGCTCCTTCACAATCTATATACCCAGAAAATAACACTGTCTTATTCCTCTACAAACACTGCCCCAGGTTAAATTAATAGCTATGGCTTATATTTTAAGTTTAATTAAGAGACGTATCTCCAAAAACATATAATCAAGAAAGAACCCACTGTACTCACTAATACAGCCTTTCTTTAGGATAGACTTAAAACAACAATTGACTTATCTGATTCTGTGCTATGAACTTCACCCAACAGTTCCTCCACGATTAGTTGTGAATTTCACTGTTTGATCATTTTCCCAGATGCACCCCGATGTCCAGCAATACACAAATTCACACAGCAAAGGTGGTAACTGTGCAGGTTTTCTCTCTCTCTCTCTCTCGCTCTCTCTCTCTCTCTCTCTCGCTCTCTCTCGCTCTCTCTCGCTCTCTCTCGCTCTCTCGCTCTCTCGCTCTCTCGCTCTCTCGCTCTCTCGCTCTCGCTCTCGCTCTCTCTCACTCTCTCTCTCTCTCCAGCAACCTCACCATGTGCTTCCTTTGTCAGTTCATCGCCCTTTTAAAACTGCTGTTGTTTTGACTTCTTTTTTCCAAAGTTCCAAAACAAATGCACCAGCATATAAAACAGTAATTGCTGCTCCTGGAATTCGAGGAAATCACCTGCAACACCTAAAATACCTCAATAAAGGAGCAGCTGTTACAGCCAGAAGTTTTTCCCGTCCTCCATCTTGGATTACCCATAATCCTCTTGTCCCACAAGCATCTATCCAAAACATACAAACACCATTTGTCCTGGCTTTGGCACTTTCGAAAGAGCCTGACAGCTAACTTTCTGTCTGGAGCTACCTGAATGCAAGTGGTTATAGTCCAATAGGCTTATTTGGAAGTACTACTTAAGCTTAATATCCACAACGACCTGATGAAAGAGTAGCTTGTACTTCCAAATAAACCTGTTGGACTATAACATGGTGTTGTGTGATTTTTAACTTTGTCCACCCCAGTCCAAGACTGGTTCCACCAAATCATGAATGCAAGTGATGGTAGTTTAAGGCTGGCCCAGTCTCTGTTGATTTAAGCTATTCAATGCTCCCAATATGTGGTTTAGTGAAAGGGGCCTGAAATGGATAGAAGACCCTAATACAGTAAACCTTATCCATGGGACCAGGAGTGTGCTGAATGATCAAATATTCCAAATAATCAAGAGGTACACATAATCAATGTAAATACACAATAAGTAATAAAAACGTAATGCAGGGAGTATACATATCAATGTTATATCTTATTTACAGCATGAATCATTTGAATATAATGCCATTTTGTCCTGAATAAAACTTACCAGCAGAGACCATTCTCATTCACACCTTCAACTGACTACTTAGACATTGCTGTAGATCACAATATTTGAGGAGAAATTGACTCAAAATTCAATCACATGTTGTTATTGTGGCCATCACAGATACCAGTCTTCAGTCAATTTGTTCACTCCACGTGATATCAAGAAATGTTTGGAGGTACTGGATAGCGCAAAGGCTATGGGCCCTGACAACATTCTGGCAATAGTACTGAAGACTTGTACTCCTGAACTTGACCCCCACCCCCGCAAAGCTGTTCCAGTACAGTTACAACACCAGTATCTACCGACAATATAGAAAATTGCCCAGGTATATCCCATATAAAACAAGAAAACAAATCCAACCAGGCCAATTACCACTCCATCAGTCTACTTTCAGTCATCAGTAAAGTGATGGAAGGTGTCATCAATAATGCTATCAAGCAGCACCTGCTCAGTAATAACCAGGTCAGTGATCCTCAGTTTGACTTCCACCACGGCAATGCAGCTCCTGACTTCATTACAGCCTTGGTTCAAATATGGGCAAAAGAGCTGTATTCTAGAAGGGAGGGGAGAGTGACAGCTCTTGACATCAAGGCCCACATTCAACTGAGTGTGGCATCAAGGCGCCCTAGCAAACTTGGAATCAACGGTTATATCAAGGGGGCTACTTTCCAGTGGAGAATGTGGCTTATGTCTGAAACATTGAATCTTCTGCTCTTCGGTTGCTACCTGACCTGCTTGGCTAACACTCCAGTGGCTGGAGTCATAACTGACACATATGAAGATGGTCATGGTTGATGGAGGTCAATCATCACAGCTCCAGGATATCTCTGCAGGAGCTCCTCAGGATAATGTTCTCGGCCCAACCATCTTCAGCTGCTTCATCAATTACCTTCCCTCAGAAGTGGGGATATTTGCCAATGATAGCACAATGTTCTGTATCTTTCATGACTCCTCAGATACTGAAGTAGTCCATGTTCAAATGCAACAAGATCTGGACAATATCTAGACTTGGGCTGATAAGTGACAAGTAACATTTGTGCTACACAAATGCCAGAATATGACCATCACCCCAATAGGGGCAATCTAACCACTACTCCTTGAAATTCAGCAGTGTTACCAGCATTGAATCCTCCACTATCACCATCCTAGGCATTACCATTGACCAGAAACTCAACTGGACTTACTACATAAATGCTATGGCTACATGAGCAGGTCAGAAGCTGGGAATACCGTGATGAGTAACTCACCCCCAATTCCCCAAAGCCTGTCCACCACCTGCAAGTAACAAGTCAGGGGAGTGTGATTCAATACTCCCCGATTGCCTGGATAAGTCCATCTCCAACAACAGTCAAGAAGTTTGACACCATCCAGGACAAAGCAGCCCATTTGATTGGCACCACATCCACATGCATCCACTCTCGCTATCACTGACGGTCAGTAGCAGCAGTGTGTACTATCCTCAAGATGCACTGCAGGAATTCTCCAAAGACCCTGAGACAGCACCTTCCAAACCCACAACCACTTCCACATAGAAGGACAAGGGCAGCAGATACATGGGAATACTACCAAGCGTAAGTTCCCTCCAAGCCACTCACCATCTTGACTTGGAAATATATCACATTCTTTCAGGGCCACTGGGTCAAAATCCTGGAATTTCCCTCCCCGAGGGCATTGTGGGTCAACCTGCAGCAGGTGGACTGAAGTAGTTCTAGAAGGTAGCTCACCCCCACCTTCTCAAGTGCAACGAAGGACGGGCAATAAATGCTGGCCCAGCTAGCATTGACAACTCCCCCATAAATGAATTAAAAAAGCTGGACATCACGTATATTTACAGTGAGGTAAGTAAATTTAAAAGCTACAGTAATTGGACAGAATAATACAGTAAATCCCATGTTACTTGAGGTATAGAAGTTTAGTTGGTTTATCGAGAGGGCCGGTTGATAAGTTGCTGGTTAACACAAAGGTTGCTGCATTTTCATTATTGTCTCACCATCTTGGATGACTGAAGATTGGTTGATGGTGATTGGTCCACATCTGGGGAATGATTTGGTTATTGGTGCCGTAATCTGAAATTCGCAAGGCAATGACAATTTTATTCCCCAAAATTGGGCAAACATATGTCTTCCAGTCTTCCTGCAGGTTGTCTAAGGGTACAAATTTGTTACAGGGAAATTAAGTTTGTGCTTGGCTGTGTGGAAGGCAGTAACTTGTCTTTATGCTGCGATGTCAATAATAGAACATCACCTTGAGGGTTTAGAAAGCAAGTTGAACCCTCCTTTCTCTGACTGTCTTATGACATGCTCTCAATTTTCATCCAAAAATCTAAATGAGTTAATTCTTTGCTCTTCCACATAAGAACAGTCACATGCTTTATTATACTTCTTTCATCAGTACATTATAAATGGTTGGCTTTGAACATTCTAATAGTTTGTGAACTTTATGTAGGAAGACGTGATTTAGTTCCTCATGTTATCACAGCATGATATGAGGGCTACTAGTTACAAAGCAGCAGAAGGCATTATTGAACAGTAGTAATTCTCCAGTAAAGTACAGATCTGTGTTCATGATTTTTGAGAAGATTTGTATATCAGATTGATGATAAGCCTGTAAGTTTGCTCGCTGAGTTGGAAGGTCTGAAAACAAACCTTCCAGCTCAGTGAGTTAACTTACATACGGATCTGTGTTCAGTTGTTCTGACTGTAGTGGTTTGTACACACTCAACGCATTGGCATTTTTGCACTGTTGAAGTGTGAAATGGCTGGCAGGTTGCAGTGACAATCTTTGTAAAGGCAAGGGTGTGAAAGGAGCCCTGTCCTGGAGCAGAACGATTGTTGGCTGAAATCAGAATCAAACTCAGCAACAAAACACATGTTCAGTTAATAATAGCTGTTCAGAATTGAAACACTTGCTCCAGCTGCGAATTTTATTACATTGCTTTGGATTTGGACAAGGGATGCTGCAAAGGTTCAGGTTTGATGGAAATGGAGACATTTATTTACTGCCAGCTGCTTGTTTTCTGACGATTTCACATACCCATAGAAGGACATACACTGTATTACTAAAACAGCACAGTGCACAATGGTCATACAAGAAAGTTGATCAGTTGAATACAGGTATAGAAGTGAGCCACAATTGAAGGAGTGGAGAGGGCAAACAAGTTAGGAAGCAATTGCTCCAGATTCTGTAAAAAACCTCATTTCCCACCTCCGCAAAATAGCTTCTTTTTCCCTATTTTTAAAATTCTCATAGTTATTTTCAAATCCTTCTATTCAGTGTCCCATGTCTTCCAACTCTCAAATTTATGGCCTCTTGAACAGCCTGAAATGTCTTCACCCCAACACTCCCTGTGATGTTTCTTCTGTCATGCAGATCTCCAAAGTATGTGCATGGCACTGTCGTCCATAAACAGAAGCCAATGCATTGGCAACAGATCTACGTGCATGGAACCTTCCAGAAGCTGTGTGGCCATGTAGCTTACAGCAACTATTGTTGGGAAACATGCTTTCAGCACTGAGGCCATAGTGTCTCTTGTTTCCTGCTTCTCCATCCTTATTTTCAACTTAGAACTGATATAATAGTTGATGACTACCCAAATATCATGTGGAATACAAATGGTGTGAAAAACACAGAGGGCACTTAATTATTGAACTGCATCCAAGATGACTTTTTAAGCCAGCACTCAGTAAGCCCAATGACAGACAGGCACAATTTTAGAATCTGGGCAGATAGATGAAATAGCAGTGGGTGGCCATTTTGGCGATAGTGATCATAACATAGTTAGGGTTAGCTTTACAGGAAGGCTGTGTCTAACTATCTTAATTGAATATTTTGTGAAGGTATCAAGGAAGATTGGTGAACATAGTACAGTTGATATTGTTTATGTGGATCTTAGTAAAGCATTTGACAAGACCGATCTGTCAGAGAAAAGATATAAAGAAATGTGATGAGTTGGATATAAAATTGATTCAGTGACTGACCCAAAGGGTTAACACACGTATTTGGAAATGGAAAGCAGTCTCCAGTGGTGTGCCACATGATTCAGTGTTGTGTTCCTTGCTGTTTGGTTTATACATTAATAATTTAGACTCAAATGTGGGAGACTTAATCGGGAAATTTGTAAATGACCCAAAAAATGACCATGTTGTTGATCGTGCAGAGGCTGCTTCTTGACCGCAAGATGACAGCTATAGTTTTGATAAGTGGGCAGAAAAATTGGAAATGGAATTCAATCCAGAGAGGTGTGAGGTTAAGCATTTGGGAAGACCAAACATAGCAATTGAATACCCAATAAATAGGAAGGTGTTGAGAAGGGTAGAGGAAATGAGAAATCTTGGAGTGCATGCCCATGGATCCCTGAAGGTGACAGGATGGATAGATAAAGTGGTCAAAAAGACATATGAGATGCTTTCTTACATTGGACAAAGTATAGAGTGCAAAGCCAGGGCTGGAACTGTGTAAGACAGACTCTGGCTAGCAGCTTGTGTGTCATTCTGGTAAACAGGGTGAACATAATTGCTGTCGAAGGAGTAGAGAGGGAATTTAAAAGAATGTGGCAAGGACTTGAAATTGTAGCTGTGAAGAAAGATTGGATAGGCTAGAGTTGTATTACTGAGAACAGAAAAGGCTGACAGGTGATTTAATTGAGCTGTATAAAATAATTAAGTATTTGGATAGAATGGCCATGGAAAACCTGTTATGTTAACCCAATTACCCGGGAGCACAAAATTAAAGTAATTGATAGAAGGATTGGAGGGGACATGAGAAAAAGCTTTTTCACCCAGAGGTGATGGATTTCTGGAATTTGCTTCCTAATTTGAAAGTTGATGTGGAAACCCATAACTCATTAAAAAGAAACCTGTATCTACACTTGAAATGCTTTAACCTGTAACATCCAGTGTCTCCATTACTGGTAAATCCCACAAGGTGCAATGCAGCCACTTGCTGACGTTTGTTCAGCAATATCACTTTAAACAAAAAATGGTCAAGAACACGAAGTGAATGGGAACAATATTGTAGCCTTGTAATATGAAATAGCAATCTATACATAGTGTTCACTTAAAGGTGTCATATCGAAAAATACCAGTAAATGTAATTGTAATAAGAAACAGAAGAAACGTATTGAGCAATATGTGTTAATACCACTTTTTGTGGATTATCCATCTTTCACATTCTGTTTTGTCTCTTGCTATTTCTAAGTCACAGGACCCTCATGTTTAGCTAAGAACCTCACAATTATCACTACCAAATATCCCTCAAAGTCATACACCATCCTATCACAGATATATTATGGTCCCTTCAATGTTCCTGTATACAAATCTTGGACATTCCCAAGTTACAGCTTTAGGAGAGTATCTGCATCGCCAGGACAGCAGTGATCCAAAAGAAAGGCCTTTCTCTGGCAGTAGCTAAGATGAGCAATAAATACCAACCTTGCCCATAATGCCCATATCCTGAGAACTAACATAAAAAAATCCTTCTCCAGTCAGGAAATTAAGGATGCTAACTAGCAGTGGTAAGAAATTGGACCAGAACTCCATGAAACTATGGCCTTATCCGATTGGAAAAATTCCTCAGTTTATAAGAAAACTATATCAGCCACCAGATGAGTCATGCCATATGATTGTATAAAGACCCTTTGGCTGTCTGAAGTAAGCCTATGTCATGGCAGTTGAGTTTGGTTGTGACCTTCATAACCACTGACATAGGAATCCAGGTGAATGAGCAATGGTTTTTGTGCAGAGACTGGCTCAGTTCCTCTTATCATGCACAACTTCTCATTAAATTCTGAACGCCACTCATTGTCCTGTGTGTTCTTCATGGAGGGGGTGCAGATTGGGGTTCGGTGGGATTAATATGGTCGGTATCTTTCTTAAAGACAGCCTCACTCGTTTTTCCTCCAGCCTCTTCTATAGTAAAGTATTTTCACAAAGGAATGTCATATTAGCTCATGAGGAACCCTCAGTGTGGGTGGATGAAATCAAAATCTCCTTGTGGTCTCGCACTACCTTAAGTGCAACAACAAAACAGTCTAGACCGAATACCATAACATTTTTCAGTAATTGCACCTTAGACTTACAAGTCTCCAGTCTCAGGTATTCCTTATCCCCAGCATTCTAGCATCAACTTCACTTTATATTTCGCATTATCACTCATTAGCGTCTTCCCAGGGTAATCCAGGATGACTAATAATGAATGTTGGTCAGGCGAGGGAGGCACACACATTCCATGAATTAATATAAAAAACGCCTTATGTTATGAGTGTAAATATAAAGGATTGTGGGTTCTTTGTACCAGCTGCCCCATGCTGTTTAATGTGGCACACATCAATTCTTCAGGTAGTTAACTGGAAAGGCCAACTTGTGCTAGGAAATTTGGGGAATCAGTTTTGATTAACAAGATCAACAAAAATTGATTTTGCCAGAACTATCAATCCAGAGATGTTATCGTTCCTGATTTAGAACTGGAGAGCAACTGAAAACTGGGACAAATTTTAGACTGCAGTATTTTTTTGCATGAACATAGGAGGAGGTTAACTACAAAGAAGTTATTGACCTTATTTTAATGTTCTTTGCAGCGACCAGTTATTGATCATTTTGGTTTCTGACTGGAAATGAGCAAATGTGTCAGAATTACATACCTAATAACTGCATGAGTCAATTCAAGCACAGTGGTTTTGACTGACTTGTTTGTTTTTTTTTTGCAGATAGCTAGGATGCAATTTTAAATTGTATTGTCATGCATTTGTATATTGTAATTTGCTGGTTGTGACTGACTTTGAGTGCAGTCTGACTGACCCCTTCAGATCCAGTTTGACATGTGCTTCACTTTTGTGAAGTTCACTGCATGTTTATTTTCCTGCCAAGTTTTGAAAATCCAGCCTTTAACTGGGGAAAATGTGTAGTAGCGTGAACTAGAAAAAAGTGATTTATTTTGCAGTGGTTTGTTTCTGCAAAGTGGTTCACGCTTAATGTGTCCCCGAGGAGTACAGCATTGCATTGGAGTGAGATCCTATTCACATCACTTCACACTTGGAGTCACTTTCCTGGTTAGCAAATGGGAAAAAAGGTAAGAGGAATCCATTGCCATATTTTGGCTGATTAGTCCATTCCCCTCCCAGTCCCATCCCTACTTCCCCCTCAGTCATTTGCCTTCCTCTTCTCCTCCATGAAGGCCCCTTATCCCCCCACTGCCTCCTTCAGCTCGGGTGGTCTTTCTCCATCGCCAAAGCTGTTCCGTGTTTGGCCAGCATACTGGAACATCTGCTAAGCTTCCCCTTACTCCAACTGGCATAGTAAATCTGAAATGGTAGAGTGAGTTCAAAAAACAAAGCCCTTTAGCACTCCATCTCTTTATTAAACACAAGTGCACATGGATTGCGTGACATGGTGATGCTTAATTATGGCAGCTCTTGTATAAACGTAACAGAGCTCATAACTCAAGAGAACCACAGGCACACGCAGGTTATGAAAATCTTCTGCAATTGTGTAAGAATGCCTGGAATTCATTCCAGTATTAATTGGTAAGACATTATGCATGTTCCAAGGGAGAATATCTCCTTATTAACTCTCTGAGACAGTTCTTAAATGTCACTTCTGTTGCCATTGAGTGTAAACTACATTTTCCCATCCTGGCTAATTTTAGCAAAAATGTTACGTAAAGCAGGAGAATGTGTCTTTTTTTTCCCCTGAGAGATAATGTCCTACCCAATCATAAGTAGATTGATAACATGACTGGAAAACAAAAAGAAAAGAAAATTTGGCTTTGAAACTCAAATAAAATGAGTTTACAGCATTGGTAAATTGATTTGATTTGATTTATGATTGTCACATGTACTGAGATACAGTGAAAAGTATTGTTTTGTGTGCTTTTCAGACAAATCATACCTAACATTAGTACATCAGGGTAATAGAACAGAATGCAGACTATAGTGTTACAGCTACAGAGAAGGTGCAGAGAAAGATCAACTCTAAAATATGAGAGATCTGTTCTTAAGTCTGATAACAGCGGGGAAGAAGCTGTTCTTAAATCTGTCGGTATATGTTTTCAAACCTCTGTACCTTCTGGAAGAGAGTATAACCAGGCTTGGAGGGATCTTGCTGCTTTCCTGAGGCAGGGGAAGGTATAATTGGAGTCAATGGAAGGAAGGCTGGTTTTCGTGATGGACTGGGCTGCATTCACAACTCGTTGTAATTTCTTGCGGTTATGGGCAGAGCAGTTTCCATACCATGCTGTGGTATATCTATAAAAAGTCATTATGGATATGCCAAATTTCCTTAGCTTTCTGAGGAAGTTGAGGTGTTGGTATGTTTTCTTAATTGTGCTATTGATGTGGATGGGCCAGGTAGATTGTTGGTGATATTTACTCCAATTAACTTGAATCTCTCGAGCATCTCCACGTCAGCACCATTGACACAGACAGGGGCATGTCCTCCACTCTGCTTTCTGAAGTCAATGACCAGCTCCTTTGTTTCGCTGACATTGAAGGACAGATTATTGTCGTTACACAATGCCACTAAGCTCTCTATCTCTTTCCTTTTGAGTGTATAAAGAGTAGAGTAAAGGACTGAGTACGCAGCCTGGGGGGTGCACCATTATAGAGGATTAACATGGAGGCGGCATAAAAGGAAGAGCTTTGATAATATTTTGCAACTGTTGAGTTAATGCTGCCATGAAAGAAGAGGAAAGTCGTGGAGTATCCTTAAAATAGGAAATAATCGGTATGGGGAGTTTTCAGAGGTTGTTAGTGTGGTCAGGTTATGGAGTAATGGAAAAAAACAGCCATCAAATACAATAGACTGAGACTTGGACAGCTCAGGGTGGATAATAAAGCAGACAGTTGGATATCTCAATAGCCTCAGCTACTTTAGCCTGGACCAAGGCTGACGAATTAGCTTGATTAGGTTCACTGGCTGTGACAGAAATTGAGTGCAATCAAAGCACAATCATATTCTGCACTTCACCCAATCTATTGAATGTCATCACTTTCCTTAATCATTTATCTTGGTGATTGTTCCAGCATTCACAATGAACATAACATTCATGTGTCATAATATTCAGGGCTCTGGGCCAAGTGTTGGAAAGTGGGATTAGAATAGATTTAGAGTAGTTTTGTTGGTGCAGACTTGATAGTCCAACAGGCCTCTTCTGTACTTTGTCATTCTAATATTTGGGGTATCTTTAAGCTGTGTTAGGGATTGTTGGACATGTAATGGCTCCCTGTTTTGATCCCAAGGTGAAAGTGTCTCCATTTTTGGGTTTCCATCTCCTTCAATCAACTTGAAAGATCAGTGTCTGTCTCTTCAGCGCTCAGAGAACATCCCTTCAGCTCTCCATTTTTTAGGATGTGTCCATCATCCTTAATTGGTTGGAAAGTTCATCTATCGACCACAGATTGGTCAATTTGTAGAAAAGCATGGATTGGTGATTGTTAACCAAGTTTTATGGCTTCTCAGTCCCGTTTGACTCTGGCAGAGAAATCCTGAAGAATGAAAATTCTCAGCTGTTATATCTAACTTTGGTACAACTCTTGTCTCAACAATGCAATACAAGATAAAGATGTCCATATTTTGCTTCCTTTTTTATGTTTTAAAATCTTTGTTTTGATTATCAATGTGCGCAATTAGTTGAAACAACAAAATTGGTTGCAGCACATTTCCATGCTTGACGGTGAACATGTACCAATGAATCACGCAAAGAAAGTGTAGCAAACATGGGATCTAATTGCAATGGGTAGCTAGTGCTCTCCTTCAAAACAGGAATCAGTATTCAACTTAATTACAATAACAGAATAGAATTTTTGGGGAAGAATTGGATGTGGGTCCCAAAAGGGCCCATTGGCCGTTGTTCCAGACACAGCATGTATGGGTTTTCTAACTAACCTTTGTGGATACCAGATCATGATCTGAGAAAAAAATCTTTCAGTCTTCTGATGATTTTTCTATGCCTCCTGCAGGTAGCTTGCCTCCATTCCATTCTTAATCCTGCATTGTGGCAAAGCCCCTGGTGACGTTGCTTGATTCCCTGACCTGCGAGCAATTGTTGAGCATTTGTACTCAATTGTCACATGGATGAAGCCCCACTCTGTAAATTATCTTATCTTCCGGCTGAAGACACTATGAGGACAGGCTACAAACCCCAAACTACAAATCATGGGAGTTCACTCTTGAATTGGGAATCATGGGAATCATATATTGAATGTATATCGAAGTTGGCCCCCCCTGTCTGTACCTCTTTAGACGTTTGGACATGCTCTACTATCAATAACCTTCTGGTTAGAGTGGTGTAGTAACAAAACTCTGGAAGGGTTTTATTCATTCCGTTAACAAACCTGTCAAAGTCCTCAGCCAGAATTGTATCTTCAGGAATTAATTAATTGTTAAATGGAAAATCTCAGCTTGAGTTTCACTACACCCTGAACATTCAGTGTCATCCTGTAATTGTTGCTTTTCATTGGAGCAATCTATATGATTGTTGGCTCATGCACACATTTTTCCCATTTTGGCCACCAAAGTGGTTTCGGCTGACCAGTAGTGAGCGCTGTTCTACCCTGAAGCAAGCTAAAAAGAAGTGGTAACGAACAATAAAAATCTGAAATAAGGAGCAATGACGACCTTCAGAGCTTCTGCTTTAACCTTCTGGACCTACCACCAAGCTTCAGTTTTCCTGCCAAAGATGTAATTATTTACACGAGTGTGTTCAATGTGCCATTGTTTACAGACTGGAGTTCAATGATCAGCTGTTTCACATTTACTCAATGTCAAGCATGCTGCTCACATATTTTATCGTACAATTATAATTAATGTTTGATTGGATAAATTGTTTCAAGCTCAATTATCAAGCAATAACATAAAATGGTAGATTATGAAACCAGAGCAGCATAATCCTTTTTGAATGACAAAGCACGGCGGTATATTTATTTGTTTTATTTCATTTTAACAAGATTGGAGGTCACAATTCAGTTTTTTTTAAGTGTGATCCAATTATGCCAAAGTAAATTAGGCTTCAGGGGACAGAGTCATCAGAATGATTTGTTGACATTCGAGTCTTTTAAGTGGAGCATTCAGTATACAAATTACTTACTCCAGTAATCCAGTGAAGGCAGACTAGACCTGACACAATGGGTAAGGCACCGTTACTGCCAACGGAATGGGGGAAACCATGCAGTTAACATTAGTTCTGAGTTGCTGAGGCCTTAACTGGAACCTTTCTTAAGGCCACTAAGCTGCCTCACAATGGGGAGCTCAATAAATGAAAATACATGGATTATACAGAGCAGACCAACTCGCCTCTGATGGCCTATGTACTCCACATGAGTCTCCTGCCATTCCAAGTGCCTCAGTTCAGCCTTTCACCATATATTTCTATTTCCTTTGCATTTATGTACTCAACTTGGTGGTATTGTACTGATATTAGTAGACCAGATAACCAGAAACCTGGCTCTTGCTCTTGGGACAGCAGTTCAATTTCTACCATGGCAGCTGATGAAATTTAAATTCAGTGATTAAATCTGCAGTTATCAGCCAGTCCCGGTAATGGCAATCATGAAATCATTGTTGGTTGTTGCGAAAACTGGTTCTCTGAACATCTGGTTCACTAATATCCTTTAAGAAAGGAAATTTGCCATCCTTACCTGGTCTGGTCTACATGTGACCCCAGACTCTCAGCAATGTGGTGACTCTTAACTGCCCTCTGAAATGACCTAGCAAGCCACTGAGGTCAAGGGATGAGAAATGAAAATAGGAAACATTGTATCTTTCTGCATGCAGATTTGGGGGTATTATGTCATCATTGGGACAGCACAATATTAGGGGGATAAGGGTGTAATGGAAATGTTTCTAAACAAGAGACCCAAACTAATGTTTGGGGGTATGGATTTCAGTCCTATCTCAGCACCTGATGGAATTTGAACTCAGTTACCAGGGTGGCACGGTGGCTCAGTGGTTAGCGCTACTGTCTCTCAGTACCAAGTTCCCCGGTTCAATTCCAGTCTCAGGCTACTGTCTGTGTGGCGTTTGCACATTCTCCACGTGTCTGCGTGGGTTTCCTCTGGGTGCTCTGGTTTCCTCCACAGTCCAAAGATGTGTAGGTCAGGGTAATTGGCCATGCTAAATTGCCCATAATGTTAGCTGCATTAGTCAGAGGAAAATGGGACTGAGTGGGTTACTCCTTGGAGGGTCGGTGTGGACTGGTTGGGCCGAAGGGCCTATTTCCACACTGCAGGGAAGCTAATCTAATCTAAATTCATCTTAAATGTTATAATGGTTTCTGCCTCTGCTACCCTGTGTTTTGGGTTACAGATATCTCAATTAACGTAAGTAATGATAAAAAGGCAAAACAAAATGCTGGAGCTAGTTGCTAGAGTATTTGAAGATTTGAGGGATACAGTTGAAAATTAGGGAAGTTACATTACACTGAATAGACTATACTTGACATTTTAAAGGAAGAGGATTCTTGGTAATCCAAGATGGAGGACGGGAAAAATTCTAGCTGTAACAAGCTGCTCCTTTTTTGAGGTATTTTAGGTGTTGGAGGTGATTTCCTTGAATTCATGTCCCACTAACTTGACTGAGTTCTTTGAAGGAGTAACAAGGAGGATTGAGCGGTGGACGTGATTATGTAGACTTCAGTAAGGCGTTCAACAAGGTACCTCATGGTAGACTGGTGAGCAAGGTTAGATCTCATGGAATACAGGGAGAACTAGCCATTTGAATACAGAACTGGCTTGAAGGTAGAAGACAGAGGGTGGTGTTGGAGGGTTGCTTTTTAAATTGGAGGCCTGTGACCAGCGGTGTGCCACAAGGACCAGTGCTGGGTCCACTGCTTTTATATAAATGATTTGGATGTGAACATAAGAAGTATATTTAGTAAGTTTGCAGATGACACCAAAATTGGAGGTAGAAGAAGAAGGTTGCCTCAGATTACAACAGGATTTTGATCAGATGGACCAATGGGTTAAGGAGTGGCAGATAGAGTTTAATTTAGGTAAATGTGAGGTGTTGCATTTTGGAAAGGCAAATTAGAGCAGGACTTGTACACTTAATGGTAAGGTCCTAGGGAGTGTTAATGAACAAAGAGACCTTGGAGTGCAGTTTCATAGTTCCTCGAAAGTAGAGTTGCAGGTCAATATGATAATGATGAAGGTGTTTGGTATGCTTTCCTTTATTGGTATGCTTTCCTTTATTGGGCAGGGCATTGAGTTAGGAGGTCATATTGAGGCTGTACAGGAAATTGATTAGGCCACTTTTTGTATATTGCTTGCGATTCTGGTCTCCCTTCTATAGGAAGGATATTCTAGAAATGGTTCAGAAAAGAGTTACAAGGATGTTGCCAGGATTGGAGGAATTGAGCTATAGGGAGAGGCTGAATAGGCTGGGGCTGTTTCCTTGGAGCATTGAAGGCTGATGGGGTGACCTTATAGAGGTTTATAAAATCATAGGGGGCCTGGATAGGATGAATCACCAAGGTCTTTTCCCCAAGGTGGGGGAATCCGAAACTAGATGGCATAGGTTTAAGATGAGAGGGGTATGATTTAAAAAGGACCTTACGGGGAACCTTTTCATGCAAAAGATGGTGTGCATATGGAATAGGCTGCCAGAGGAAGTGGTGGCTGCTGATACAATGACAACATTTAAACGGCATCTGGATGGGTAAATGAATTGGAGGGGTTTAAAGGGATATGGGCTAGGTACTGGCAAATGGGACTGGGTTACGTTAGGATAGCTGGTTGGTATGGACAAGTTGGACTGAAGGGTCTGATTCCGTGCTGTACATCTCCATGACTCTATGTATTACATAGGAACATAGAAACTATAGTGATTGACAGCAGGCAGATCTTATTGGCTATGAGTTCCTTGATCAGGGTTGTTAATTTAGGCTGATCAGGGAGCCATGGCTGACAGATATAAACAGGGGATTCAGAGAGTTTCCTGAATGACTCTGAGATGGAACATATAAATAAAGGGGCTCTTGGTGTTGGTGTTCTGGCCTCTGTGCAGTTATTTCAGAAACAGAGAAGAGAGGAGAAGGAGTAGGCCATTCAACCCCTCAGCCCATTCAGTATAATCAAAGCTGATCATCGAGCTCAATGCCCTAATCCAATGCTTTCCCTATATCCTTCGATTCCTTTAGCCAACAGAGCTATATTTAACTCCCTAGAATCACATAATGCTTTGTCTTCAACCACTTTCTGTTAGTGAATTCCACAGGATCACCAATCTCTGGGGGAAGAAAAGTCTCCTCATCTCAGTCCGAAAGGGTTTACTCTTTATGCTTTCCTATGCTTACTTTATTAACTGGGGATCTGTTTTCTGAGCCTCAATTAATGAAGACAAGCCAATACTTTTTTGAATTACCCTCCTCCTTAAGGATGATTTAACTGCTCTACCAGGCGCTTGTGGCATCGCCTTAACCTTTGGTATAGATTTTGTTCTGATCACAATGCACAATGTAAAAATACCTGCATTATTTTCTTGTAACTGTCTCTTAAATATTCCTTAGGTTTTCCATGATCAAGGGTGAAGTTCTAACTTGCACTAGAGCCAAATTACCAGGAGCATGACCCCTTAAAACAGTCATGGTTTCAGCTACATTATTCTAAGCAAATAGAAATTATCTTCCCCTTTGGCAAAAACCCTTTGTGTCTCTTGTCTACCTGATTCAGCTCACCTGTACTCTCAGCAGGACTCACTGTCACAAACCCCACAGCTTCATGAACTCACTCATACCTTGTTTCCCCTGTGTCATAAGTTTTAGAAACCTTCTTTAATTGTGAAGCGTAAATTTCCCATGCTTTACCTGTTCAACTTGCTCTGCATGGGCACTGTCCAGTCTCTTTTGACCATTTCATTGGTCTTGCTTGTTTCTCAAATGACAGGATGAATGCCTCCTTGTATGAGACCTCAGATTTCGGTAGGGCCTGTTCAAATTTAAACTTTTCCTTTTTGAACTTGAGATTAGAACTGGAATCTTCTCCATCAGATCATTCCTCAGCTTCTAAGATCTCCTTTCAACTAACCATTTCAAGCTTAAATTCACTTTTTTTTTCTCTTGTTTCCTCGTAAAATTTCTAGAACCCCCTTTCTTGTTTCTCTTTTCCATTTCTATTTTTTCTGTTCCATAAGCAAGCCAGGGTGATGTGGTATACTCTGTCTCGATGGCCCTTCCCAGACTGGTCCTAGGAGCAGTCGAAGAAAAAAAACCCACATCTACATCTGCCAAAAGCCACCCATAATTCGGACTCTAGTAAGGGTGCTGTGAGAGGTGGAGATGGTTACTTCATTATCGAGCCTGCAATTATGATGATGTATTTTACTGAAGGCAATGATAACTCTCCTTGGTGACATGGGTCTGGGGTGGGAAAGGGTCAGAGCCAGCAAACACTCCTTTTCCAAGGTTGTGTTTTGTTTGGCTGCTCAGTTGATTGCACTTGCTGAGGCTGAAGCTGAATGAAGCAGACATCGTTGTCTTTCTTGCCGTACTGAATGGAGGAGTGTGTGCAGCTCTCATGTGCAGGCTATACTGTTACCATCTGTTCACAGAACATCTGAACCTAAAGATGTTCACTCTGCATGAATTATGAATGGGTGATGAAATAATTGCAACTTAGAAGTAGCTGCATTTTGCAAGTGCATCTGTGCATATTTGCCCCTTCAATGTCCTAGCTTCAAGCAGATATGGTTGTCCATTAAACTGACTCTCATTAAAACAAAACAAAGAACTACGGATGCTGGCGAACCAAAACACATAAATACTTAAATTTCTGAAGAAAATCAGCAGGTCTGGCAACATCTATCAAGCGAAATCAGTATTAACATTTCAAATCCAGTTCTGAAGAAGGCTTTTTTCTGTAATTCTGTTTTTATTTCTAATCATCCACAGGGTAACTTTTTAATCCTTCTCAGTCTGCAGAAAAAAAATACCCTTTAGTTTGTGTCATTGTAAATTTGATGTTGATACCAAACTCCTTGGGTGTGCATCATTCACAAGGGAAATAAAGAGCTTTCGAAGAATTCCAGATGGTTTAGGAGAGGCCAATAGATTTTAAGGCAGCTGTCAGAAAAGCCATGCTTATTAAAACAGAACTCAGTATGGATGTAGGTCGTGAAAAAGTGTTGGAAAGTTAATGAACAATAAGACATTTGTTCTGAATTGTGTTCTGCCAATGTGAAACTGTCACAAACAAATATACAAAGAAAACAACATCAATTTTTACATCAACTTTCCAGTAACAAGATACATTTTTATTGTATTTGCTTCTCAGTTGAAATAAGTTATCTCAACTTTGTGTGGATGATCAGCAAGACCACATTTGACATTGTACATTCTATTAGACATCCTATATTTAAACAAAGATTGTCACAATTACAAGAGACAGAAGAAAAAGAAACAGACAATTCTGAGTCTGATTTATAAGGGGCGATGGGCAACGCTGAACTTGAAATAAAGAAGGTTAATGGGGGTGTGATCCAGCTCCTTCAGAATTTGAATGGTACACTCCTTGATTTAAATCATGAATTCAGGATCACAGAATGGATTTAATGTACCATACGCCAAGCAAGATCCAATTTCTGAAAAAAACTTCTTTCAATTATCTCCTCGTGAAAAAAATCAAACTGTGCCAATCGACTCCCTCGTAAAAGAGGGATGAATAATGTTAGGAGTTCCGGATGAGTCACTCTTCCCCATTGCCCGAACCTTTGCCCTGCTTGACTTACTCTCCATTTTCTGCCTGAAGCATTTCTTGAGATATGATGTGGGGAGGAGAGTTTGCCTATCCAGAACAGGACATCAAGTTTGAAAAGTAGATACAAATGGATTGTTGGAGTTTTGTTCAGGTAAATTATACATGGTAACTTCTACTCAAGTTCCTACACCATTACCTCTGGATCCATCCTTGGCCCCTTCCTATTGCAACTTCAGGATACCTATTGGCAGTATGCTAAAACAATACCCTGCAGTATCATATGTATGCAGATAATATCTAGGAATACCTCACTCTCTCCTCGCTGGATGCTTCCACTTGTTTTTCATTGTTAGACTGTTTGGATGATGTCTAACACTGAATGAACATCAATTATTCCAATTGAACATTAGGAAGACAGAAGCTGTTGTCTTGCAGTTTTCCCAACAGAAACTCCTTTCCCTTACCACTGACCCTCCAGTCCTCTCTCTGACAATGGTTTCAGGCTGAGTCATATGACTTGCAATTCAGGCATTGTTCTTATACCCCAGAATGAGCTCCTGAGCTCAGCCATACTATCATCAAGCCCACCATCAATGTAACATTGCTCAGTTCTCTCATTGACTCAGGTCATTTACTGAAACCCTTATCCACATTATTGTCACTACTTGACCTGACTATTTCAATTTCTTTTAGATAGTATCCCATCTCCCACCCTGCTTAAACTTGATCTAATCCAAACCTCTGCTACCATTTTCCTAACTCACACCATGTCCCATTTCCGATCATCCTTGTATTTGCTGACCTACATCATGTGAGCCAGCATAAACACAATGTTAAAATTCTCAATCTCGTTTTCGAGTCCTCCACGGTCTCTATAATCCTCAAACCTCTGAGAATACAGTGCTTTTCCAAAACAGGCCTCTTACTCATTCCTAACTAGTAGCAATTGAAAAGCTGGCAACACTAATCCTCGGTTTCCTGCCTGAAAAGCCTCTTTCTGTTTGAGAGGAGAGATCTCCTTTTAAAATGACACCTCTGCATGGCCTTACACTTTAAATATAGCAAGCACATAGCAACATTAAAACTCAACCCAGCTGTAGCAGGTGGATCGAGTGAAGGCAACATTGGGATTCAAGCATGCAAGCATCTGGTTGGCAAGTCGCCGCCCGGAGTTATTATGTACTGGCCGTGTAATCCCGCTAGAAATTTCTACAAATTTTTACAAATTACTTTGGGATTTTAGGGATTTCAGCATCAAAGTCTGACAAATGAAAACGGAGTATCCAAAAAGTTTATATTTCTGGCTTGCTAGTCATCTGGTTCCAAAACCTCAAAGTAATTAGAAATAGATGCCACTCCAGCCCGAGATATGAGTGTAAGGAAATTCATGGTCTGGGTGTGCGGAATTTTATGATACCACGCTACTGACTTGTGCCAGGAATAGAAAAATTGGCTACTTGGCACTATCCACCATTCCGTTTGCACAAATCCAGCTGCATGGTACACAGTACATTGGAGGACTGATGCACAGAGCTGGATCTTTCCTTCTCTCAGTTGAAACTTTATTGCTGGAACAGCACAGCAGGTCAGGCAGCATCCAGGGAACAGGAGATTCGACGTTTCGGGCACAGGCCCTTCTTCAGGAATGAAGGATTCCTGAAGAAGGGCCTGTGCCCGAAACGTCGAATCTCCTGTTCCCTGGATGCTGCCTGACCTGCTGTGCTGTTCCAGCAATAAAGTTTCAACTTTGATCTCCAGCATCTACAGACCTCACTTTCTCCTCTTTCCTTCTCTCACCCTCTCCAGGCCTGAACCGGGAATTTCCTCTTCTGCCCTAACTCTGTCATCATCCCAGCGCAGTATCCTTTGTCAGGGATCATTAGTCATTCATGGCAAAGCTTCAGCAAATGGCAGCCCCTTCTCGCACCCTCAGGAGGCATGGGTTCTGCTGTCGGTTCAGTCAAGGGAGGGCACTCACACGGCAGCAGAACTTCGAAGACTACAATAGAACTTTGAACAGAACCCTTGGCAAAAAATGAAGCCTATTCAGTTGCTCCCAGTGAGAGAAGGTAAACACTATATCCCTCTTCTCCTACCAGGAAATCTTTGGAGCTTACTCATTATTGTCACAGGAACTTGTCACCATCACTTTGTGGGGAGGGGTGGCATGGAGATTGGGATGCAGTCAGGAACCCACACCCCAAGTCCTCATTAGTACTTGCATATAGTGAGTGGGAAGGAGCAGCCAGATGCACCAGGATTAGTGATGGGAAATTAAGGCTGAGAGAAGGAATGCAGATGTGGGTTGGAATGGGAAATCGAGTCCACGGTGGTTTAATGGTGGAGAGATTGTGTTGTAATCCCCATTATGCTACTGAGTTCCTGGCTTGCATTGGAAGATACCAACCTTTGGTCTTGAGCAGATGCCTCCATGTCAGACAGAGTATATAGAAAGTATGGTATCCCTGAAAGGACATGTGCCTGCCCATGTTTCGAGTTGCATTGTGCTGTCAGCATGTGCTCAAAATACAGTGGGAAAAGAAGCCATTATATAATGGCTGCATTGGCCTGTATTGCCGAGCAAAACTGCAGACCAGAGATCTTCAGCTTTACTCACCCTTCTTGCTATCCCAAAAGTGGAAGTATTTGCTCGTTTTGCGACACAGGGTGGGTGACAGAAACTCCTTCTCAGATTCTTCAATCTGCGAGGGTTGAGCACAAAATGGCTAACAACTGCTTTCAATGAACACTTCAAAATGTGGGCCTTGACCTGACAGACACCTAGCTACCAGACAAAGGAGCAGCTAGTACTTCTGAAAGCTAGTACTTCCTAATAAACCTGTTGGACTATAACCTGGTGTTGTGTGATTTTTAACTTTGTCCACCCCAGTCCAACACCGGTACCACCACATCATAACTGATCTAGATAGAGACTCTCTCCTGACAACTGGAGGTACCTGTGGGAAGCTCAGAAGAGTCCAAGAGGGGCCAGGATCTGTGACTGAGTGGATCTCCGCCTGTTTTACCTGTTTTGCACCCAAGACATTGGGGGATTTGATTAAATCAAAGGTAAATGCAGCTCTTCAGGGCAAAAAAATTCAATGAGATGATCAACTATTGATGAAGTACATCTGTGGATAGTTGGCTGGCTTACCATAGCTGTGTGACCTCCATCTCTGCTCTAAGTGCTTGCTTACATTTTAGATTATAGTAGCCATTAAATCATATTAAATGAAATAATATATCAAACACATGAAAATGAGATTTGTTGAATTTTCAGAGCTCTGAATAACAGGAAAGGTAAGTGGACAAAGAGGTAAAAGATGCAACTAATGATGATGCCTGAAGTCAAGTCCATAGGTCATGTGCTGAGAATGAAAGGGTTTTACCCGGATCCTGACAAAGTGAGGACTGTATCAGGGATGCAGTGACCAACAGATATGAAAACAATGTAATTAATTGTTGAATTTGTGAAGTATGTAGCAAATTTCTTGTCTAATTTGTCTTCAGAGTGTGAACCTCCACCCAGTACACTGCTAGGACACAGAACAAGAAGCAACTTGCATTTGAACGAAAAGAAACCAGCAACAGCAGCTTGATATACTCTGGAAGTCATTAACCCAGCAGAAACATTGACTTTGAAGGACAAGTATCTTGTGCTGATCAAACACTCAATGTGGGAATGAGACTCTTAAGGAAACATCTCCCCAAGAACGAACAGATACCAGACAAACTGACAAAAAATCAACTTGCATGGATCTCATTAAAATTCCTGAATGCTTCAGAGATCTTAGATGAAATGCATATACAGAGACTGATGAAAATGGGACTGACTAGAATTAACAGTATTCTTAATTAATAATAATTTTATTTACTAATGATGTATGTTGAATCACTTGGGTAAAACATCAGTGCAATTGAAAATACTTTTTTTTGTGTTTTTTTATGAAAAATGAGATGTTTGAAGAAATGCTTATGCATACAATAGTAATAGCTAGCTCACCTTAATTGTTTTTTCCTCTCCCGATATCCCCAACAGTAACCTTCCACCAACACTCTCATTCGTTTGGCCAAACTGGTCCTCCCCCTTAACAATTTCTCCTTCGAATCCTCCCACTTCCTCCATACCAAAGGGGTAGCCATGGGCACACGTATGGGCCCCAGCTATGCCTGTCTCTTTGGCTACATAGAACAGTCGATCTTCCGTAATTACACCGGCACCACTCCCCACCTCTTCCTCCGCTACATTGATGACTGCATTGGCGCCACCTCGTGCACCCGTGAGGAGGTTGAGCAATTCATCAACTTCACCAACACATTCCACCCTGACCTTAAATTTACCTGGACCATCTCTGACACCTCCCTCCCCTTCCTGGACCTCTCCATCTCCATTAATGACCACCGACTCCCACAGCTACCTCTCTTCCCACCCTACCTCTTGCAAAAATGCCATCCCATATTCCCAATTCTTCCACCTCCGCCGTATCTGCTCACAGGAGGACCCAGTTCCACGACAGAACACACCAGATGGCCTCCTTCTTTAGAGACCGCAATTTCCCTTCCCACGTGGTTAAAGATGCCCTCCAACGCATCTCGTCCACATCCCGCACCTCCGCCCTCAGACCCCACCCCTCCAACCGTAACAAGGACAGAACGCCCCTGGTGCTCACCTTCCACCCTACCAACCTTCGCATAAACCAAATCATTCGCCAACATTTCTGCCACCTCCAAACAGACCCTACCACCAGGGATCTATTTCCCTCCCCACCCCTTTCTGCCTTCCGCAAAGACCGTTCCCTCCGTGACTACCTGGTCAGGTCCATGCCCCCCAACAACCCACCCTCCCATTCTGGCACCTTCCCCTGCCACCGCAGGAATTGCAAAACCTGCGCCCACACCTCCTCCCTCACCTCCATCCAAGGCCCTAAAGGAGCCTTCCACATCCATCAAAGTTTTACCTGCACATCCACCAATATAATTTATTGTATCCGTTGCTCTTGATGTGGTCTCCTCTACATTGGGGAGACTGGGCGCCTCCTAGCAGAGCGCTTTAGGGAACATCTCTGTGACACCCGCACCAATCAACCCCACTGCCCTGTGGCCCAACAGTTCAACTCCCCCTCCCACTCTGCCGAGGACATGGAGGTCCTGGGCCTCCTTCACCGCCGCTCCCTCATCACCAGACGCCTGGAGGAAGAACGCCTCATTTTCTGCCTCGGAACACTTCAACCCCAGGGCATCAATGTGGACTTCAACAGTTTCCTCATTTCCCCTTCCCTCACCTCACCCTAGTTCCAAACTTCCAGCTCAGCACTGTCCCCATGACTTGTCCTACCTGCCTATCTTCTTTTCCACCATCCACTCCACCCTCCTCCCGCCCCTGACCTATCACCTTCATCCCCTCCCCCACTCACCTATTGTACTCTATGCTACTTTCTCCCCTCCCCCACCCTCCTCTAGCTTATCTCTCCACCGTTCAGGCTCTCTGCCTTTATTCCTGATGAAGGGCTTTTGCCCAAAACGTCGACTTTACTGCTCCTTGGATGCTGCCTGAACTGCTGTGCTCTTCCAGCACCACTAGTCCAGAATCTGGTTTCCAGCATCTGCAGTCATTGTTTTTACCCACGTTAATTGTTACCTGTACCTCTGCTGTAACTGCTGGTAGTTCTGTAGGTAGCTGTCATTAAACACTTTGCATTACACTGAGTGGGCTCCAGTTATGCATCTTGTCGAACAGTCAAGTGTCAGCAGCAGAAACATGCAAACAGGAAGTATGTCTGCATTCTTCCATGTGGCACACCAACATTGAAGAAAGTTAAATAAGTCATGCTCTCACAACAGGCAAGTACAAAAGGAGTTGTCAAGGGAAATCAGTTGTTTTACCCTGGTCGCATAAGCAGCAGGGATTCAATTTGTGTCATGCTGGTTGAAATAATTATTCTGCTACAAATTACTGCACTATGTGTTTATACACACTGTGAGGCGACAACTGGAAATGTCAATGTGGAGCTTTGTATTTAAGTGTATATGTTGATGAGGATGTGTTGAGAATGGCATCATTAAGAGACACATCATAACAGCTTTGATTCGCTGCATGCTTTCTGAGAGGTGAAGTTGCATCCAGCTGAGACAGGCTGTGCGCGTGACTACAAATAGATTTACTGTAGAGCACAATGAAGCCTGTGCCATGGCTAAGCTCAGCTTGCTTTTCAATTGGGTTATTCCAGGGCAACATCACAATGTTTATATGGCTTCAGCTAATTCACAGCAGCTGTTAACTGTGCCACAAAACTAAATCAGTAACTCCCCTGCAAAAAAAGAGTGTCTGACTGACTGCGGCCACATGTCCCTGGACCTACTTCCCAGAAATGACAGCTTAATAGTGCTTGTATCATCTTTCAAAGCTCACCCTGGGGGCTAATATTTATCTGTTTGCAGTGCATTAGGGCACAATTTAAAATTTCACTTCCTCCACATGCAATTTTATTTGTGTTCCTATGGCCACACTGCTTGAGTTTGACCACACAGAGTGGAGATGAACACATCAGCACATGTTATGGACAACATGCGCATGTTTCCACCTTGACAATAGTTCTTCTGTTTGTTTTTCTGATTATGTAACAAAAAGCTAGGCTATTACAAATCATCTTTTTGTTCATATTTACCATGTTTTGAGTGTGTTTGATCTCATTGAGGCTAAAACTTTTTGACTGGATTATTATCAACAAAATGGATTAAGCAAAGCATCACGGCCAAAAATTTGTCACACTTACAGTAAACAAAAACTGTGCAACAGATATAACAAACGACCAGTGCTGTTGGGTTTGATGTCTTTCTAAAGTTGTATTTATCATTCAATCATTTCGCCTTTGATTGTGAACAAGTGTCTCACCCAATGGTGGTAGAAATTTCATATCTTGATTTTAAATTCCTTCATTGCCTCACCCGTCCTATCTTTTTAACCTCCTTCTGCTGCCTGAGCTCTTGGGTCTGGAATTCCTCCCTAATCATTTTTGCCTCTAAACCCCCCCTCTGTCTTTTTTTGAGATACTGCTAAAATCTACCTCTAGAAATATGCTTCTGTCCCAATGCTTCCTCACGTAGCTCAGTGACAAACTTTGTTTGATACTTGTCCTGTTAATTGCCTTGGGTTGCCTGACTATGTTAAATGTACAATATAAATGCAAGATGTTGTTAAATAGCTACCAAAAATAACAAGCTTGTATTGGAACATTTCCAAACAAACATACATTCAGTTTTATTTTTCAAAGCAAATTTTTATTGTCTATGAGTAAAAAGGTCAAGCAGGAAAGCAAAACGATATTTAATTTAAACCAGCGCCAAACTGTGATGTCTTTAGTGATGCATATTGCATTACATATAGCTTTTATTAGGACACCTGTTAAATGGTAACAGCTCCTACAACCTTCTTCCATTCACGGCAAAAGCATATACATAATAACCAAGCTTTTCGCAATTGACTTGACTGGAATCAAACTGTTTTGTGGTTAATTGACTCAACCCATCCCTCACTGCTATTATTACTGTGTGTTGCGACTACATTTTAATCTTGAAATCTGGCGCAAGTTAGACTAGAGTAGGCACAGCCAGCCCAGATTATAGCAGAGAAGTGGTTTCACATTAATGACTGGCACACACAACATATTGCGTTTTATTCACATCGAGACAAGACAAAACATTGTGGTAATTCTTGTTATGAAAAGAACTTCAGATCATTGAGTGCTATTGCATCACTTTTACTTTCCAATGGAAATTTACCAAATATTCTGGTTAAATACAGCCAAATTCTTTCAGCATTTATTGAAGCCAGTTTTTTCTTTGCATTATCTTCTAACCTGTTTATGCAGTGTGCTAAAGGATCTATCACCGGGTCTGATGTCCTTCGCCAGCAAGGTTCAAGCTGATTAATTGAACCACTGTCTCAAGAAAATAGCTGAGATAATGTCAAAGATCATTCAGAAGACTGGAAGTAATTTGCAGGAAGAGGAACCGTGAGCATGAGAGAGAGTGGCAGTGGTTGTGGGGGTGTGGAGGCAGAAGGTGGTAGGTAAGGGCAGGTCCAATGAGGTCAAGGTCACAATTGGAATGGAGGTCAGAGAACAAAGGTGAGTGATGGCATGTTGTATCAATGGTTTTAATTGAGTTTCTATATATTCTCTTGCTTCGCCAGTTTCTGAATTCGGACGAATGCTTTTAAACTGGAAAAATAATATTGCAGACTTAATGGCCTGTTACTGGGATTTCAAGAGATTTCCAAGTAGGGAGCAGGATCTGGTTGGAAGTTTGGATTAATTGCCATGGAGTGCCAGCTCCATGACTTCTGCATTTCTCTTTCATGGTTTCCAGGCCCTGAAGCTGGCCTGGTTAATAGGTAAAAACGAGGACTGCAGATGCCGGAAACCAGAGTCTGGGTTAGAGTGGTGCTGGAAAAGCACAGCAGGTCAGGCAGCATCGAAGGAGCAGGAAAATCGACGTTTCGGGCAAAGGCCTCTTTTCCTGATGAAGGTCTTTTGCCTGAAACGTCGATTTTCCTGCTCCTTGGATGCTGCCTGACCTGCTGTGTTTTTCCAGCACCACTCTAATCCATTGTCTGGTTAATAGCTTAGCTCTCCAGAGTGCAGAGAGCACTGCGGAAGAAGCCACATGCTCACATGCAGGCAATTTGATACTTTCCAGGATAAAGACCACACAAGTGGGGGTTTGACTGCAGCATGTTTTTGAGGGTCAAGCAGTGATTGCGGAGAATTCGAGGGAGAGATAGGTGACAGAAGAAGATATGTGTTTGTGCTGGGGTGTCAGTAATTGTAGAGTTGTGGGTGATCACAGGGGGACAGAGAGGGTGATGGCAATGGGAGGTACATGGTTGATCACAAGAAAGTCTGATTGTTGGGAGCTTAACAGGTTTGTTGGGATTTGTGACAAAGGGAAGCACAGGTACTGCTCTGGGTCCATAAGCAGTGCTGGAAAAGCACAAATCTACTTCATACATCAACTCTCATCTCCCTTTGGTTTCTAAGGCCAGAAAAGTCCAGTTGGCCAGTATAAAATCACAAAGACAAATATAGACAGACAAACAAAGACAGACAAAAACAATCAATTAATTGAGGGACCTGCCTCTTGGTTTGGTTTCCTGGCATCAGTTCAACCTCCATCGAAACTAGAAGTGGGCGGGGGTGAGGCACGTTGAGAGAGGATTTGAGACTTTTAACATTTTAACATCGCACTTGTCCCAGAGCACAGGGTGTGCGCAGGGGATTAGAGAGTGTTGGGATGGGGAGAGTGGTTGCAATTCTGTCAACTGACTGAATGGCTTATTCCTATGTTGAGAGAATATTTTGTGCATGGTTGTTCTCATTTTCCTCACAATCCTGTAATTTTCAATGAAAGGGTCTAAAATCAACTGGGGATAAGTTTAAATAATTTTCAATTTCATTACAAAGCAATATAATTTACAAAATAGGACAGTTTGAGCCATTGCAATCCTCTTCTTGTTCCTAATGCCAAGATAAACATTAGGTGCAATAGGTATCACAGATGACCTTATGCAAGAGGCTTGGTAATACACGGAACAATGCTCAGTCTTCTTTCAAGAAGAATAAATAAAGCATTCCTATTCCTTCTCCGTTCAAAGGTTCCTTAAAGATGGCTTTTGTTCTAACGCCTCCTTCATGACTTGCTATCTAGGATATTAATTCATGCCACAATGAAAAGTGAATTACATCAGACCTAGATTCATTATTTTAAAAACACTCTGAAGGATTTTACCTGAGCCGTGTTTTGGATTTTTTTTTCAAATGCATGCTTGGGAAATGGACTTCAATGGCAAGGCCTTATAAATTTCCCATCTTCAATTACTCTTGAGAAGGTGCTGGTGAGCTGGAATGCAATAGAATGATTTGCTAGACTAACTTCAAGGGGCAGTTCAGAGGAACCCACGGCAGGAGGCTTGGAATCACATGAAGGCCAGACTGTATAAAGAAAATGGATTTCTTTCCCTTTAGGATCTTAGTGAGGTTTTTTCCCTAATCTAGCAGTTACATGGTCACCATTACTAATACAAGCATTTTTTTAAAAAAATGTTCTTCATTAACTGGAATTAAATTCCCTCACTGCCATTGACATGTTTGGAAGTCATGGGCTGATCTTAATGCTTCAGGGAGATGGGAGGATGGTACCTGTCATGACTGCAACATCCATCAGTGTTCCCACCACCAGCAATTGGCAGCTGATGGCCAGGATTGCCGGTCAATTAGATATCACCTTTTGGGCCACATGGCAAATAGTGGACCCATGGACGCATATTTCTGTGGCAGAGGGGACAAGTCCAAGAGCTGGAGGCACGTTCCAGCATTTGGTTTCAAATGCTGCTGTCCTGGGTGTTGTGCTGGTTTGTTGGTAGTGCCAGGCAGGCAACCTGAGAGACTGGGGCAAAGAAATGAGGGGAAGTGGTACTGAGTGCTGAGAGTGGTAAAGCAGCTAAAGCAGAGCAGCTGGAGCAATCATCTGGCCCTGACAGCTGTGTCTTCTGCCGAAGGAAGAAAATTCCATAAAAACTAGAATTTTTATCTTGCCATTCGAGGCACCCTCACTGCTGAAAGGAGTGAACTATTTGATCTTATTGCAGTTGCCAGGAGATGCATGGACCCTGGGAAAACGGTGGTGCAGGTGGTGATATCACTGGCCACTCATTCAGAGGCCCAGCATACAGATCTGGAGACAATGGTTGAAATCCAACCATGATAGCTGGTAGAATTTATGTTTCAATTGTAAATTGGAATTGAAAGCTTGTCTTAGTAATGGCGGCCATGAAATTATCAATGGTTGTAAAACCCATCTGGCTCACTAATATCCTTTAGGGAAGGGAATCTGCCAGCCTTATTCTGTCTGACCAACATGTGACTCCAAACCCACTGCATTCATTTGTCGTTTAATTGCCATCTGACAGGGCCCTAGCAAACAGTAATTAGGCAGCAAATGCTGGCCTTGCCACTGACAAAGCCCTTATCCCATGAAAGAATAAAAGAAAAAGGTAAGACTGGCCAATGATTTGATGATTTGTGATTCCTCCCCTAGGCTGTCACTGAACGGCAGGAGGTTCTAATGAGTACAAAAGGCAAGAGAGTCCACCTCATTCAGCCAATTCATGCCTGAAGGAGGTGACAAAGCAGGCTGCTTGCCATGGGGTGGTCTAGAGGTCAATATGTTAAGAGACTGAATGAATTTCTTACTTTTGCCTGAGTGAGAGTCAAACATTTTCTCTGTTATGTGCATGATTGGATGGTCTTATGCATGGAATAGGCAAATATGTAGTGCTTGGTTAGAAGGCTGAATCAAACAGGTCTGGAAGCATCTACACATAAAGAATCAGAATTACAGTTTCAAGTCGAATGAGACTACTCAGAGATTTGTGTTGCGTTTTTCAATCTGCCTTCTTCACTGAGCAATAAGGTGCCTCCTGTCACCACCAGGTCTATGCTGGAAAGCATGGAGGACCAACTGGACATCAGGATGGTCAATGAAGAGGAACTTTCATCACTGCATGGGACCTCTTAGCTCCTTTCTGTTGGGGATAGCCCCATTCCCTCTGTCCCCCCCCCCCCCCCCCCACTTCTGGTTTGTAACGTATGTGGCTCAGGGTGTCTCAAAAGTGAAGTGATGCAGTTTGTGATGTCTTACAAAGCCATGCTCACCTTCAGGAATCAGACCTGATGATGTCAGGCTGTGTCATTGCTCTGGAGAGACGTAGTCTGTGCTGACACTAGAAACCTTCAGGTAGATCATCTTCTTCTTTAATACTCTTCGCACAGGGTAGGATGTTCTCTCTTGAAGGTCTGACTGCTCTCGGTCACTTTGAGTTTCTGTTCCTTGCGCAGCACTCACTTGCTCACATGCCTGGTCTGCAACTGTCCCTGGCCTCCTTTTCCTAATTTCCTCCTCACCTGAACGACCTTCCCCAGAGAGTACTGACCCCATGGGGACAGTGGTCACTGTATCTTTAGTTGGTACTTTCACTCTCAAGCACACCCCAGCCTCTAATCCTCTGGCTGTTTACTCTTCTCTTTCTGCTTCTTTCACCCGTTTATCTCGCAGAGAAGTTGAGACAAATTCCCAACTTAATACTTTCACCTTCAGCAACTGCTTTGTCCACATGCTCTGACTTAACCTCACTGTAGACTTTCTCAACCACCCATCCGGCAACCAAGCATTGCTGGAAATCATTCCCCCACGTTGGCCTGCATAGCGCAATAAAATGGAGTGGACGTCGTAAAATTCCAGACAACTGGCTCGTAAACCAGTTTAATTGCCATTTAGTTGATTGTTTAGTGAAGGTGGGTGTACTCGAGATTTCGGGTCAGCTCATTTTCTGTATTATCAGAAACTGGCATCTCGACTGTCAGATTGATGAGCTAATGTTGTTATAGACTGTTTTACAAAGAAGCAGGACTGACACTCGTCTGCTGCTGTTAAATCCAGCCTCATGTCTCTTGATCATTAATCCTGCAAACTAAGCACTCTGCACTCCTAAATGATTCCTACATGTGTCATTCTTTGTCCAAAAATAATTAAATTGGTTGCTTGGAGAACCGTGTTCGGACACTGAGGTAAATTCCAGATTGTGAGTGTAGGGGGAGCTGTTGGCAAATGTTTCTCAAGGAAAGGTTTGGGCTCCTGTCTTCCCCAACACATGGGAACTACAAATACCTAGATATGATGTGTTTCAGACAAGTGACTTCTAATGATTGTATTTGCTGTTTATAGAAGCTTGCTGTGTATTAGCTTGCTGTCATGATACCTGCATAACTATAATAAAAGAATAACCAAAGACCAGTTATGCAGAACTTTGGACCTCCCTGAGTACGTGGTAAATACAGAAACTAGGAGCAGGAGTAGGCCATTTGGTCCTTCGAGCCTGCTCCTCCATTCAATATGATCACGACCGATCCTCTATCTCAATGCCATATTCGCACTTTCTCCCCATACCCCCTTGATGTGTTTAAATCTAAAAGCACATAAAACCAATGCTGTTTCTCCCATAAGTCACAAAATAAAATCGATGGTTGGATTGTCCACAACTTGATGAAAATCAAATTAGCCCCCCCCCAATGATAATCGGCTATTTCTGATTCCAATCCAGATATTAATCGAGATAGTTTGCACACATTTTTCTCCTTCCTCAGCTATCAGAGGTACTAACTCCTGCTGGGATCATGGCTGATCTCCAGAACCTCACCCAAGCTGCCATTCTCCAAGCGTGATGTCAGACAGTGAGTGTTTAGCAGGTTCCTTGATCACTGAATAAGGGAGGTCAGTACAGCCTTGTTTGAATTTGTCCTCACTCAATGCCTTGACTCACTTCCCCCCAGTTCCCCGCCCTGTTAGTCTGGGCACTTAGACTAATGGGGCACCTTAAATGGTGCCTTGTTTAAGATCAACTAAATTAGCACACAATACTGAAAAGCAATCTTTATGATTCAGTATTACGCCAGATGATGACAGTGCCCACTGACCCTATATTTGACTTAACATATGGGATGGAATATATGGGGTGAATTTCTATGAGGAATTTCCTATTTCTATGTGGCAGGGAAACAGAAAGCCTGGCAAAAAGGTGTAAATTATGTGTACGTTTGTCATTTAAGTTAAATTTAAGGTAAACCCAAACATAATCATTTACTCCGAGGTAGTCTGAAACATAGTTTTCTTTATTGTGGATTTCTGTCAACCAACTTTCCAAGAGCAAATAATGTCTCCAAGTCATCAATTCAACGTGATATGAATTATTAACACTTGTTGAATTAAGGCAACATGTCAATAAAAATACATATCTATAATCTGATGCAATGTCATGAAACAGGACGAGTTTTGAAATTGTTATATTCAGGAAAATTGTCAATGTTTTCTTGCAGAAAGCTTTTGCTGAGTGTTGAGGGCCCAGTTTGAGTAAAATTAGGAAAAATTGTGTTTACTATAACTTCTTATGAGAATTCTTAATTACATTTGGTGAAAAGGTCATTCAACCTAATTGTTATGTGAAGACTTCCTTTTTGAATACTAATTGCAGTATCAGGATGTTGTGCTCTTAGTTCCTGCAATCTGCATAGCAAAGGGAGTCATGAGACTCCAAGCCCAATATTACACAATGCACTTCTAACGGTATAAGCTCCATTATAGATTTTTAATATCAATTATGATTTTTACTTTAATGCAGATATATTAATGAGAGCTAAAAGAAGCAAATATGGCAGGTAATACGATTAAGGTAATGAAAATTGCCATTTTGTGGAATGTTTTTTGATGGAATTTAGAATTTGGGGGCCTTTGGCTGCTACTGGTGTCCAAAATGAATGGGAGTGCAAGAGAAGAATGAAGGGAACTGGGGAGGAATTTTCGAGCTGTGAATGGTAACAGATAGGGAGGAATTTGACTGTGAAGGATGTTAAACAGGGTGAAGTGAATTTTAAATTAGAAACATTGAGGGGTCGAGAACAAATATCCATGGTGAGGGTAGCATGAATTGATCATAGCTTTGTGTAATGTCTGAATATCATTCTTTTCCATTTATAGAATATGGGTACTGCTGCCTGAGCTATTATTAATTACCTTGCAGAAGGTTATGGTGAACTGCCTTATTGAACAATGCAGTCTTTGGGGTGAAGGAACAATGCTATACTGAAGGGAGATCAAGATTTTGAACCAGTGACAGTGACACAACAGTGATACAGTTTAAAGTCTGGATAGTATTTCACTTGGAGGGGAACTTGTGGGTAGAAGCAGTAATCAATTTCAGTGTCAAGAAAACATATGCTTTCATATCTAAAAATGAGTACTACTAATTGCTTGGTAGACATATCACTACGTAAACTCAAATGATATCGTCTGCCAGTTAGCTTCAAGCAGATTTTGATATAAGAAAATCAATTTGCTAATTGACTTTGGTACAGTATATTAAAAATCAAAATAAGGTTGAGATTTTGTGTTGAAAATCAGTTGACAATTCAGAGCGAGTTATAAATTACACAACACTAATGAAGTTGAAGTTTGCATTGACACATATAGTTTAAAATTACAAATGGCAAATTTCAGTTAATTTTCCAACATGACATGCCATTTTTGGTTATAAAACGACTGAAATGTTATGTTATTGATCTTACAATAATGACATTGACATTGTGTGATGCAAAAGGACAGGAGATAGCAAGTCAGCAAGTCACTTCCTTCTCTCTTTACTATTATCTTCTGGTCCCCCCTCTCCCCAAGTTTCTTGCTGGAAACCAGTTTTGAGTTAAAGTCTCCATGGTTTATGATAAATCTCACAAAGGATATCAGTGACCTCAGCAAGTACAACATATTCAATAGGCAATAATTAATAATAAAGCCCTTTTCATGTCTCTCAAACGAGCTTGTTATTGATACCCATGTCCTTCGATTCCTCATTCTCTTCCTTTGGTTAGCCTCAGTTGACTGAGACTTTTTGGATTTTTGTGCATCAGCAAAATGTATAATTGCTGTAAACAATGTACTAATTATTTACATATTATCCATTGCCTATTTACCATCACATTTTTTAATGTATGGTCCCAATCCAGTCAAGATGGCGGCAGAGTAGGACACTCCAACTGGAGATCCTCCGCTCCTTCTGTTTCCTTCCTTTTTCCTCTTCCTTTCCCCATTTGGTCTCTTGACAGCTCTCAGCCTGATCTCTCGGGGCTCGTGAATGATCACAGCCTGGTCTCTCGGTGGCTAATGGTGGGTTCTGGCCTGGTTTCTTGGGGCACATGGTGGGTCCCGGCCTGGTCTCTGGGGGCTTGTGGTGAGTCCTGACCTGGTCTCTCAGGGCTCGTGGTGGGTCCCGGCCTCGTCTCTCGGGGGTTGTGATGGGTCCCGGCCTGGTCTCTCGGGATTCATGGTGGGTCCCAGCCTGGTCTCTCGGGGCTCTTGGTGGGTCCCGGCTTGGTGTCTCAGGGCTCATGGTGGGTCTCGGCCTGGCCTCTCGGTGCTTATGGTGGGTCCCAGCCTGGTCTCTCAGGGCTCATGGTCGGTCAATAGACAATAGGTGCAAGAGTAGGCCATTCTACCCTTCGAGCCAGCACCACTATTCATTTTGATCATGGCTTATCATCCTCAGTCAGTATCCTGTTCTTGCCTTATCCCCATAACCCTATCCTTCAGAGCTCTATCCATCTCTTTCTTGAAAGTATCCAGAGACTTGGCCTCCACAGCCTTCTGGGGCAGAGCATTCCATACACCCACCACTCTCTGGGTGAAGAAGTTTCTCCAGTTGCTCCAATCTTTCAGCGTAAGATAGTCCGCCATTCCGGGAATTGACCTTGTGAACCTACGCTGCACTCCCTCAATAGCCAGAATGTCTTTCCTCAAATTTGCACACCAAAACTGTGCACAATATTCCAGATGTGGTCTCACCAGGGCCCTGTAAAGCTGCAGAAGAATTTCTTTGCTTCTATACTCAATTCCTCTTGTTATGAAGGCCAGCACGCTATTAGCTTTCTTCACTGCCTGCTGTACCTACGTGCCTACTTTCATTGACAGATGTACAAGAACACCTAGATCTCGTTGTACTGCCCCTTCACCTAACTTGACTCCATTTAGGTAGTAATCTGCCTTCCTGTTCTTGCCACCAAAGTGGATAACCATACATTTATCTCCGTTAAACTGCATCTGCCATGCATCTGTCTACTTACCTAGCCTGTCCAGGTCACCCAGTATTCTCCTAACATCCTCCTCACATTTCACCCTGCCACCTAGCTTTGTGTCATCAGCAAACTTGCTAATATTACTTTTAATACCATCATCTATATCAGTAATGTACATTGTAAAAAGCTGCAGTCCCAGCACTGATCCCTGCGGCACACCACTGGTCACCGCCTGCAATTCCAAAAGGGAGCCATTTATCACTACTCTTTGTTTCCTGTCAGCTAATCAATTTTCAATCCAAGTCAGTATTTTGCCCCTAATACCATGTGCCCTAATTTTGCTCACTAACCTCCTATATGGAACTTTATCAAAGGCTTTCTGAAAGTCCAGGTACACTACATCCACTGGATCTCCCTTGTCCGTCTTCAGAGTTACATCCTCAAAAAATTCCAGAAGATTAGTCAAGCATGATTTCCCCTTCATAAATCCATGCTGACTCTGACCTATCCTGTTACTGCTATCCAGATGTGTCGTAATTTCGTCCTTTATAATTGACTCCAGCACTTTTCCCATGACTGAGGTCAGACTAACTGGTCTATAATTCTCTGTTTTCTCTCTCCCTCCTTTCTTAAAAAGTGGGACAATGTTAGCCACCCTCCAATTCGCAGGAACGGATCCTGAATCTATAGAACATTGGAAAATGATCACCAATGCATCCACGATTTCTAGAGCCACCTCCTTCAGTACCCTGGGATGTAGACCATCAGGCCCCGGGGACTTATCAGCCTTCAGACCTAACAGTCTCTCCAACACCATTTCCTGCTTAATATATATTTCCCTTCAGTTCAGGTCCTTCAGCCACTATTACATCTGGGAGATTGCTTGTGTCTTCCCCAGTGAAGACAGATCTGAAGTACCAATTCAACTCATCTGCCATTTCTTTGTTCCCCGTAATAAATTCACCCATTTCTGTCTTCAAGGGCCCAATTTTAGTCTTAACCATTTTTTTTCGTTTCACATAGCTAAAAAAGCTTTTACTATCCTCCTTTATATTTTTGGCCAATTTACCTTCGTACCTTATTTTTTCTTTGCGTATTTCCTTTTTAGTTATCCTCTGTTGTTCTTTAAAAACTTCCCAGTCATCCGATTTCCCACTCATCTTTGCTATGTTATACTTTTTCCCTTTTGTCTTTATATGGTCCTTAACTTCCCTCATCAGCCACGGCCACCCCTGCCTCCCCTTAGGATCGCTCTTCCTTTTTGGAATGAACTGATCCTGCATCTTCTGCATTATACACAGAAATACCTGCCATTGTTGTTCCACTGCCATCCCTGCTAGAGTATTGCACCATTGAACTTTGGCCAGCCCCTTCCTCATAGCTCCATAGTTCCCCTTATTCAACTGAAATATTGTCACTTCCGATTCTACCCTCTCCCTTTCAAACTGCAGATTGAAGCTTATTGTATTATGGTCACTACCTCCTAATGGCTCCTTCAGTTAGAGGTCCCTGATCAAATCCGGTTCATTGCACAGCACCAGATCCAGAATTGCCTTCTCCCTGGTAAGCTCCATCACAAGCTCAAGGTTTGTGAGAAGATTTGTAGCTCGGGTGCTTGTTGTTGTGGTTCTGTTCGCCGAGATGGAAATCTGTGTTGCAGACATTTCGTCCCCTGTCTAGGTGACATCCTCAGTGCTTGGGAGCCTCCTGTGAAGCGCTTCTGTGATGTTTCCTCCGGCATTTATAGTGGTTTGAATCTGTCACTTCCGGTTGTCAGTTCCAGCTGTCCGCTGCACTGATTGGTATATTGGGTCCAGGTCGATGTGCTTATTGATTGAATCTGTGGATGAGTGCCATGCCTCTAGGAATTCCCTGGCTGTTCTCTGTTTGGCTTGTCCTATAATAGTAGTGTTGTCCCAGTCAAATTCATGTTGCTTGTCATCTGCATGTGTGGCTACTAAGGATAGCTGGTCGCTTCGTTTTGTGGCTAGTTGGTGTTCATGGATGCGGATCGTTAGCTGTCTTCCTGTTTGCCCTATGTAGTGTTTTGTGCAGTCCTTGCATGGGATTTTGTACACTACATTGGTTTTGCTCATGTTGGGTATCAGGTCCTTCGTTCTGGTGAGTTGTTGTCTGAGAGTGGCTGTTGGTTTGTGTGCTGTTATGAGTCCTAGTGGTCGCAGTAGTCTGGCTGTCAGTTCGGAAATGCTCTTGATGTATGGTAGTGTGGCTAGTCCTTTGGGTTGCGGCATGTTCTCGTTCCATTGTCTTTCATCAATTGCAATTTCATCAAAAGATGCCTAAGGGAAAGACAACGGAACGAGGACATGCTGCAACCCAAAGGACTAGCCACACTACCATACATCAAGAGCATTTCCGAACTGACAGCCAGATTACTGCGACCACTAGGAATCATAACAGCACACAAACCAACAGCCACTCTCAGACAACAACTCACCAGAACGAAGGACCCGATACCCAACATGAGCAAAACCAATGTAGTGTACAAACTCCCATGCAAGGACTGCACAAAACACTACATAGGACAAACAGGAAGACAGCTAACGATCCACATCCATGAACACCAACTAGCCATGAAATGACACGACCAGCTATCCTTAGTAGCCACACACGCAGATGACAAGCAACATGAATTCGACTGGGACAACACTACTATTATAGGACAAGCAAAACAGAGAACAGCCATGGAATTCCTAGAGGCATGGCACTCATCCACAGATTCAATCAATAAGCACATCGACCTGGACCCAATACACCGACCACTGCAACGGACAGCTGGAACTGACAACCGGAAGTGACAGATTCAAACCACTATAAATGCCGGAGGAAAGATCACAGAAGCGCTTCACAGGAGGCTCCCAAGCACTTAGGATGTCCCCTAGACAGGGGACGAAATGTCTGCAACACAAATTCCCAGCTCGGCGAACAGAACCACAACATCCATCACAAGCTTTTCTAAGAATCCATCTCGGAGGCACTCCACAAACTCCCTTTCTTGGGGTCCAGTACCATCCTGATTCTCCCAGTCTACCTGCATGTTGAAATTCCCCATAACAACTGTAGTAATATCTTTGTGACAGGCCAATTTCAGCTCCCCAAGAGACCAGGGTCCCGGCCTGGTCTCTTGGGGCTCATGGTGAGTCCCGGCCTGGTCTCTCGGGGCTCGTGGTGGGTCCTGGCCTGGTCTCTCGGGGCTCGTGGTGAGGATCAGAGAGGCGGCAGTTTCAGCAGCAGCAACATTATCTATGGCGGCATCATGAAGAACAGACAGCAGAGCGAGATAAGCAGAGGACTCATCAAAGACTTGAACTTATAACATTCCTTTATGTTCCTATTTTAAACTACAAAAGACATTAATGTAAACTATTACCTATTTCTTTATTCTTCTACTATTTTCTGAAGCAATGTTTAACTTTTTAACTCTTGTTTCTCTTAGTACTTTGTACTTAAGGTTGCTTTGTATCTAGGTACCTTGGTACCTAAGATGCTGCCATGTGTGGTGACAGTATACACGTTTCACTGTACTCCCGTCGTCCTGTACTTGAGTATACATGGCAATAAAAATGTAAAATCTGAATCTAAGAATCTAAATCCGCTTCAGCCAATTAGCCCTCATATCTTCATAATTTTCTTTACTAAAATATAACAACCTGACTTTAAGCTGAACTAATTAATTTTCAAAAATAATATAAAATTCTCTCATATTATACCGCTCATCCTTAAAGGTTCTTTTACTTAATTGGCCCTTTGTCACAACCACCTGATGAAGGAGCGACACTCCGAAAGCTTCTAATTAAACCTGTTGGACTATAACCTGGTGTTTTGTGCTTTTTAACTTTCTCAGTGTATAATACTAAATCTCAAATAGCTGTTCTCTGGTCTATTCCTCAACATACTGTGCTCGAAAATGATCCCTTACACACTCCAGAAACTCATCCCCTATAGTGCTAATGAGGCTCATGAGGTTTACCCAATTTGTATGCAGATTGAAGTCACCCATGCTTCTCTAATCACTTGATTAATACCATGCTGAATGCCATCGCTATTTTGTGATGGTCGATAAGCAAGTACTACCAACGTTTTCTGTCTTTGTTGTTTCTTAGCACCACTCAAACAGATTCCACAGGTCTTTTTCCTTCTGATTGAAATCTTGCCCCATTGAACATACTGATTCCATCCCTTATTATCAGTGCGACATCATCTCCATTTCCTTTCTGTCTAAATGGCGAATGTCCGTAAATGTTCAGTTCCCAGTCATAGCCATCCTGCAGCCACATTTCTGCCATGACAACTATATCAAACCTGATTGCCTCTATTTGTGCCTTTCATCATCAGTTTTGTTCCAAATGCTGCATACAATCAGCGAGAGAGTACCCTTAACTTCGTCCTTTTGACACTATTCCACATTCAAAGCTTTAATTGATGCTCAATTCCATTTTGCCTGCTTTCTAAATTGACTTGCCATTTTTCTTTTGCACCCTGTTACCAGCTATACCTCCTTCTAATTTGAGCTATGCCTTAGGTTCTCATTCACGTGCCCTCTCCAGTAATCTGAACTCATAATCAACCTGTGAGAATGTAGTCATGATTTGGAGGTGCCAGTGTTGGACTGGGTGGACAAAGTTAAAAATCACACAACACCAGGTTACAGTCCAACAGGTTTAGTTGGAAGCACTAGCTTTCGGAGCGCTGCTCCTTCATCAGGTGGTTGTGGAGTACAAGATTGTAAGACACAGAATTTATAGCAAACGTTCACAGTGTGATGAACTGAAATTATACATTGAAAATACCTTGATTGTTTGTTAAGTCTCTCATCTGTTAGAATGACAATGTTAGTTTTACTTCTTTCATGAGTAAATTGCAAAACATTTTGTAAAAGTTACATTCTCAAGTGAATTTTAATAATTTCTTTCAGCCCAGATAATGCATTGAATACTTTACCTGGGCTGACACCAATTGTTTAAGTTCACTTGAGAATGTAACTTTTAAAAAAATGTTTTGTGATTTACATATGAAAGAAGTGAAACTAACATTGTCATTCTAACAGATGAGAGACTTAACAAACAATCAGGTTATTTTTCAATGTATAATTTCAGTTCATCACACTGTGAACGTTTGCTATAAATTCTGTGTCTTACAATCTTGTACTCCACAACCACCTGATGAAGGAGCAGCGCTCCGAAAGCTAGTGCTTCCAATTAAACCTGTTGGACTGTAACCTGGTGTGTGCAATTTGTGACTGTGAGAATGTAATTCTTAGTCAGACCTGGCTAATTGTAACCCATCAGCTCCTACAGAACCCACCTCCTCTAGACACAGTCTCAGTTCCTCAGAGATCTGATGCCTTCTGTGCCAATTTTCCAGCCACACGTACAATTCAACAATACACCTACTTCTATGCTCATCGCCACGTGGCATTAGGACTAATTCTGAGATTACTATCCCTGAGGTCCTGCTTTTTAATTTCTTCCCTGACCCTTTCAAATCGGGCTTTCAGGATTGCATCCTTCCTCTGCCTCAGTCATCAGCACCAATGTGGACCACGGTCTCTGACTGTTCTCACTCCTCAGAATGATGTCTTGCAGCCATTCTGTGACATCCTTGACCCCAGCACCGGGAAGGCAATTTACCATCCTGAGAGTCAAGTTTATTATTGAGGAAATGCCTGTCAGATCCCTGATTATTGCATCTCCAGTCATTGTTATTCTTCTTTCTTGCCAACTGTATCACCAAGTCACCCACAGTGCCACAGCTTTGGTTCTGACTGCAGCATCAGTTTTCAAAATGGAAAACCATCTCGCAAGCAAGATCGACTAAGGGAACTCCTGTACTGTCCGCCTCATTCTCCTAGACTCCTTGGTGGTCACTCATTCCTTCCATACATTTAGGCTGTAAATATAAAGGCATTCTAAGAATTTTACATTATGTAGGTCTTTTTTTTAAATGTAGCATCCAAGAAGTAAAATGGTAGTGACTGTTTTCTGTGGAACTTAAATTTGGCAGTTGGAGATTGGCGGCAAATAGATTACTTGGCAAGTACAGCAATCCAATGCTTTAGCTGGGCCGTTCTCCTGGCTCTTTAATGTGATCGAGGTGTATAGATCTGTTCCTGATAGCTGGAACTTTTCCTTCTCAACTCCACTTAGTTCTGAGAATTAGTGCCTAAACAAACAAAATTATTTTTACGGGGAAAGCAACAGAAAGCTCCAACGGTGGACAATTTTAGCAAATCCTGGATTTGAACAAATAAAGTCACAATTCTCAAAGGGAGACAGTTATCTCATGCCTACGTTCTCGGGTCTAAGGTAAGCAAATTCCATATGGGGATGCATGCATTAAAATCTTCAGATCCATTCATCAAATGATGTTGTCATTTTCATTTTATGTACTTCAGTTAGACATAAACTCTCAGACTACAAATTAATGTAACTTTCAGACAATTCTTTTGTGTGGTGGAAATTTCAGTAAAATGATGAATGACATTGTAAGATTTTGGGAAGGGAAGTAGTAGTCAAGTTTCTGAAGGTTGGATTACTTGAAGTCCTTTGTTGAGTCACATATTGGGTCCTTGTCTTATATCCGTTCTTCCTAAATTGAAAGGAATTGGCACAACTAATGAAATGAAAGAAGTATTTGTACAACACAGTTTCTTAGTGTTCCCATGCAGAATTTCCACTTTGTTTTCCTGTAAAATAGTGTCAAACTTAACTGTTTTCTGAAATTATTTCCTGTTACCTAAATTGACAAAAAAAAACTGAATGTTATGACATTGTAAACAAGTTGCTCGCTTAATTTATTTGTTTATCTGGGTAGCACATTTACTAGAATGTTTTCATTTCCTTTGTGGACCTGGAGGATTGTCAGATAGCTGTCAGATTTCTACTGGGTGATTAATGTTGAGAACTGCACAAAATATTTTAGCCTTCCGAATGGTCGCTATCATTGTACATTTGAATGCTACAATTCATATTTACTCTGTAATGCTATTTATTTAAAGTAGTCTGAGATAACATCTAAAGTCATGCTTGTTAAGACTTTAACAGAGGCTTGGATTAAAGACATTCCTGGGTCATCAAACCCAAAGTGCTGAACTCACATCTGTAGCCCCTTGTCTGAGGGGACAGACATACAGTACTGAACATTGAGCTAGTAAGCTATGGTTGTGTAATAGCTGTAAAAATGCTAATTATTTACATTTGCTGGAGGGTACATTCCTGTGTGGCGATGGTATGACATCACAATTATGGCAATGGGAAAAGATTTGCTGTCACCAATGGTGGAGTTTTCCTGATCAGCTTTTAAAGTAACGATTGATGTAAGTTCAGTGTAAATCTTAACTTGTGGCACTGGAAAAACACAGCAAGTCTGGCAGCATCTGAGGAGCAGGAGAGTCGAAGTTTTGAGCATAAGTTCTTCATCAAGAATGCTGACTCAGATTCTCCAGCATCTGCAGTCCTCACTTTCTCCTACAAGGATATTTGAGTACAGCTTTAAAAACAAAGCCAGTTTGATTAAAGATAATGGCATCTGTCAAAGGTCGCAGCATGGGGGAAAGAACAATGCTTGATTTAATCACCTCATTTTCGGCTTGATTTTCCCCAGTATTTCTTCAGAAGTAGGCTGAAAACAAAAAGGAAATTCACTCCCAAATGCAAAATGAACCAAAATAAACCAGCGCTTGTGGTTGAATTAAAACATTGGTCTCTAACACCTGGATGCAAGTCCCCTGCAGCGATATGTTTTCGAACATGAGTGTTTTAACATTATCAAATTCCAATGAATATGTTTGAAAACTAACATAAAGTCTTATTACATTTCTAAATTTTTCCAGCGTTGATGTAAAACTGTTGACTTGAAATATCTTATGGAATCTAATGGATTAAATGAAGCAGGAACTCCCATGTTGCCCAGGTAAGTGATTACTGGAGAATAGGTTAAGTGATTACAGGAGAAATGAGATCCAGGTCTCCTGCCAGTTCTCTCCATTTGATGGGTGAGTCTCCAATGGCTCACATTAAATCCTGGCCATTATCTCTGAATCTCTTTCCACAGATCCTGCTTGACCCAGTGAGGTTCTCCAGCATTCATTGTTTCCATTTCAGATTTCTAGCATCTGTGGGATTTTTCTGTTGTATAATGGAAATGGAAGAACAAAACAATTTCTCTGATGCAAACGAGCTATTTTCCTTCTTTTCAACTTTTTATTTGACAAAAGTGACCCTGTAACAATAAAGAACTGACCAGGATTTCTAAACAGTTATTCTTTATTCATTCATGAGATGAGGGTGTTGCCCAGAGGGCAGTTAAGAGTCAACTACATTGCTGTGGGTCTGGAGTCACATGTAGGCCAGACCAGGTAAGGATGGCAGCTTTCTTCCCTAAAGGGCCTTAGTGAACCAGATGGTTTTTCCAAGAATTGGTAGTGGTATCATGGTCTTAATTCCAGATTATTATTGAATTCAAATTCCACCCAGCTGCCATGGCAGGATATAAACACAGGTCTCCAGAGTATTCCCTGGATTAACAGTCCAGCGAAAAGACCACTCAGCCATTGCTTACCCTACAGTTCAGATACCAAGTGTAAAACAAGCAATGCAACGATCCGTCTCGCACCTAACGTGCAAATGAGTGGAAATTCTTCTATTGAGTGAGTTCATGTGAAAACTTCAATTGTTATCTTGTCCAGAAGTATCTGCATGTTGTTACAACATTGACAATGTGCATATCAATAATACATGCATATAATGATCCACCGGACATCAGCTGCCAAATATCTAAGGCAGGTAGATCAAAAGTTATAATGTAAAGTTGAATATTAAATCCAATCTGTAATTCTGACTGATCTATCTGCTGTTGGGTACATTTTACTCAGCACATGATAAGCATGTGGAGGAACAGAGGGATCTGGGTGTGCAAGTACATAGATCCTTCAAAGTTGCCACCCAAGTGGATAGGGTTGTTAAGGATAGGGTGTTTTGGCTTTTATTAACAGGGGATCGAGTTTAAGAGCTGCGAGGTTTTGCTGCAGCTCTACAAGTCCCCGGTGAGACCACATTTGTGTCCAGTTCTGGTCGCCCTAATATAGGAAACATACAAAGGTTTTGGAGAGGGTGCAAAGGAGGTTTACCAGGATGCTGCCTGGACTGGAGGGCTTGCCTTATAAAGAAAGGTTGAATAAGCTCAGACTTTTCTCTCTGGAGAGAAGGAGGAAGAGAGGAGACCTGATCAAAGTACACAAGATAATGAGAGGAATAGATAGAGTCAATAGCCAGAGACTTTTCCCCAGGGCAGGATTGACGGGTAGGAGGGGTCATGATTTTAAGATATTAGGGGAAAGGTATAGAGGAGATATCAGAGGTAGGTTCTTTATGCAGAGAGTTGTGAATGCATGGAATGCGTTGCCAGCGGTGATGGTGGAAGCAGAGTCATCGGGGACATTTAAGCGACTGCTGGACAGGCACATGGAGAGCAGTGAATTGAGGTGTGCATAGGTTAAGTTACAATATTTTACATTTGGATTAAACCTCGGCACGACATTGTGGGCCAAAGGGCCTGTTCTGTGCTGTACTTTTCTATGTTCTATGATAAGGTGCGGTCAGAAATTAATATTATTCTCATGATAGAAAAGGGCTGGATGAAAAACTTATTGAATGTTCCTGGGACACTGTGATTTCATTACAGTGCAGGTCCTGAGTCACTTGCGATTCAGCTCAGTGGAAGGCAGCCAGGGTGGAAGTGCTTTCATTACATGTACAAAGAGAGAATTTAGACCCAGATTAAAATCAGGATATCTTTCTGTGTTTCCTCATGAACTCATTCAACACAGGAATTCCCATTCTTTTGCATGTTGGGTGTAAATAGGGTATTGTGATTCATTTTTTCGGGTGACATGTTAATGCAAAGGCCTGGGAATAAGTCCACATGTAGCTGCAATATAATTTTTTTTTTATGAGAGCTGTTGTTCTTTTGAAGATGTGGAGCATCTGATCCTACAAACATCACATTACTCAGCCTCCACAGAAGGAGATGGGAGTGATCTTACCTTGACAACCAGATCAGCTTCATGCAACCCCCTTCCCGCACCCATTGCATCTGATTGCTGCCCCTAAATTAGACTAATGACCTGGTCATTGGAGAAAGAAGTCTTCATTATAGAAACAACACAGAAGACAACCTCTTACAGATTAAAATGATGGAAGAAGCATCATGGACTGAAAAGAAATTCCCAGCGTTCTTCTTCTCTGATCAGTCTGCGGTTTTGCCTCCTTTTTCACTTTTTTCCCAGGAGATCACATGACATTTGAATGGACTTTTGTGAACTGTGATGCACAATGTATTACAGTTATGTGGAATTGTGGAAATCATAGAACAAGTCAGCACAGGAGAAGACCATCATGTTTGTGCTGATTGCGGTAGCTATCAAAATCTAATCCCACTTTCCACTCTTGGTCCTTAGCCCTGTCGGTATGACACCTCAAGTGCACTCTTAAGTACTTTTTAAATATTACGAGGGTTTCTGCCACTATTGTATTTTCATGCAGTGAGTTCCTGATCCCCACTGCCTTTGAACAGAAACATTTTCCCCCAAACCCTTAATCGATGTAAGGTGTTAGATGGTCTAATGAATCTTTTCCAATCATCCACTGCTCCTATGCCACCAGGGTACAGGGAGAAACCAACGATGAGACAAAGATAGATGTAAGATATCAGCAATTCAATATCATCAAACTGATGGGTCTTTGCAAGAGTCAAATCCAGTGTCATGCAAATTTCATAGAAAAATGGATATAATCGTAAGCTCTGATCTGCAAAGCACTGATCACCAGTTCTGGAAACTTGCGGCAAAAATTTTAATGAAGAAAACATTGGATCACATTTGAAACTGAGGCATTGCAAACACAAAACAATAAAATCCCTTATATATGAAAATAAAATTGGTCTGAGTCACCGTAAGCCAGCAGCCTTGTGTTTGACAGCCAAATGAACAGGAGTGGACAACATTGATAGAACGAAACTAAATCACTATGTCTTCAAATGATCATGAAAATACAGTCTGTAAATGTTGTGAATAAGGCACCTAGCAGAGGTGCTCTGCAGCTAAAGTGAGATTAGTGGTGATGAAATAGCACTCTGTTTTGGTTCGATTTCTTTTCTCTATCAAATCATTAGTAAGCAAATGGTTATTTTCCTGGTATTTTTAGGTGGGGAAATGATTGATTATTGCATGTAACTGGGGCTGACAATTACGGCTGCCAAAAAATGTTAATCACCATGGAAAATGCAATAGCTGACTAAGATTAACATGATGTCATCAGTTATCCTGTACCATAGAGTCATAGAGATGTACATCACGGAAACAGACCCGTCGATCCAACTCGTCCAGGCCGACCAGATATCCCAACCTAATCTTGTCCCATTTGCCAGCACTTGGCCCATATCCCTCCAAACCCTTCCTATTCATATACCCATCCAAATGCCTTTTAAATGTTGCAATTGTACCAACCTCCACCACTTCCTCTGGCAGCTCAATCCATACATGCACCACTGACTGTGTGCAAAGGTTGCCCCTTGGGTCTCTTTGATATCTTACCCCTTTCACCCTAAACCTATGCCCTCTAATTCTGGACTCACCCACCCCAGGGAAAAGACTTTGTCTATTTAACCTATCCATGCCTCTCATGATTTTAATAAACCTCTATAAAGTCACCCCTCAGCCTCCGACGCTCAAGGGAAAACAGCCCCAGACTGTTCAGCCTCTCCGTATATCTCAAATTGTCAAACCCTGGCAACATCCTTGTAAATCTCTTCTGAACCCTTTCATGTTTCACAACATCTTTCCAATAGAAAAGAGACCAGAATTGCACGCAATATTCTTACAGTGGCCTGACCAACATCCTGCCAACTCCTATACTCAGTGCTCTGACCAATAGAGGAAAGCATAACAAACTCCTTTTTCACTATCCTATCTATCTGCGACTCTACTTTCGAGGAGCTATGAACCTGCACTCCAAGGTCTCTTTGCTCAGCAACATCCCCTAGGACCTTACCATTAAGTGTATAAGGCCTGCTCTGATTTGCTTTCCTAAAATGCAGCACCTCACATTTATCTAAATTAAACTCCATCTGCCACTCCTCAGCCCATTGGCACATCTGATCAAGATTCCTTTGTAATCTGAGGTAACCTTCTTCGCTGTCCACTACATCTCCAATTTTGGTATCATCTGCAACTTACTAACTGTACCTCTTATGCTCACATCCAAATCATTTATATAAATGATGAAAAGTAGAGGACCTAGCACCAATCCTTGTGGCACCCCACTGGTCACAGGCCTCAAGTCTGAAAGACAACCCTCCTCCACCACCCTCTGTCTTCTACCTTCGAGCCAGTTCAGTATCCAAATGGCTGGTTCTCCCTGTATTCCATGAGATCTAACCTTGCTAATCAGTCTCCCATGGGGAACCTTGTCTTACTGAAGTCCATATAGATCACATCTACTGCTCTGCCCTCATTGATCCTCTTTGTTACTTCTTCAAAAAACTCAATCAAGTTCGCGAGACATGATTTTCCGCGCACAAAACCATGTTGACTATTCCTCATCAGTCCTTGCCTTTCCAAATACATGTAAATCCTGTCCCTCAGATTTCCATGATGTTATATTTTGCAGCATGCAAATGCATTTACAAGAACTAGATCAATCCAGAGATGAGGAATAGAGATGGCTGCAGTTACTTATTTGACACATTAGCTTGTCTTCTTTTTTCTGACGGTAGGTGTCCAGTTGGTTGGTAAGACACAGAGGGCTGAATCTTATGCTTTTTTGGCTCAGTGTCAGTTTTCATCCAACTTCACTGAAAGTTTCTCTCTGCAAGGTATAGTATGGCTATTCCTATATCTAACCAACCTTACCTCTTTGATCATCCCTGTGGCACTCCTCTCATCTGCTGCTAGCCTCGATTCGACAATTTGTCATACCCACTACAACTCACCACTGCCAGATTATTCTGGAATAGACCTGCATCCCCTATGCCAAGTACCATATCCATCTTTAAAAGACAGTTGTGCACCTGGGCTAGCACGGTCAGTCTGGATCTGCCATGCATGGTTACAGTTACAGCAGGCAAAGGGATGTTGGCATCTCATTTTGCCAACAGGGACGGATAGGTCCTGCTGGAGGGACTGGGGCAGAGGGGGGGACATCCTCTTACTCAGAGGAGGCGGTCACAACATCAGCTCATACCAACCTGAGCCAAAGTTATCACCTGGGTAAGTGCAGAATCGACAATTAGGAGGAATATTCAACAATGTAGGTACCTAGTCAATGATCTTCTTTACTCTGCCTCTATAAATGGCAGTATCTTCTCCCTGATCCTCCATTTCTCTTACTGTACCAATCTCCCACCAAGGCACATGCCTTTCCATTCCAAATAGTTCCTGCAATATCTTCTGTTAGTGGGTGCTACCCACCCTGATCCCAACACCACTAGCCTGCATGGTCTCTGTGCTGCCCACTCACTTACTCACCTGGGACACCTTCACACTTGCACCAACAGTAATAGCTGAGCCACCCACTTTCATCTCCCTGTCTTTCTCTCATTCCAGGATGAAAACAACTCATGATTTGGCAGATAGAGTCAGGGCAGGTGGTAGTCGACCCCTTATGAGGGGAGAACCCTGACTCTGTCCACCCAAAAGACTGACTGACCATACCCAAGCCTGTGTACTGGAATTTGATGCTACCCTTGCCTTACTTCTGGAATGCCCTGACTGAAGGCTATCTCTGTCAACTCGAACTGAGGACAAGCTTTTTGGCTTTATGTCTGTGCTAAATGGTATGGCAATACTGCAGGACTGTGAAGCTGGTATCTCTGCCTCATGGACAAGGTGCAAAGAGCAGCAATGTGGTGAACACTCAAGTAGGAGTGAGCATTACGAGAGCAAGTGAACAGCCTGGAGATGCAGCCTGGCCCAGCCCATGAGCTGGGTGCATGTCCCTGGAAACAAAGTGTCCTTGCTGCAGCATTACAATGACTATTCACTTTGTACCCAGAGGTGCATTTAAAGTGCAGAAGCATATTATCAGTGGTTTGGAGATGTGCCAAGAAGATTTTTAGGGGCTGGCACTTGCCAGATGCCAATATGCATGGACATGGGGTGTGGTAGGCTGCTGCCCAATGACCATGCCCTGCGATGTTGGTGCCTGACATCCAATATGGAGGTCCTTTGGAGTAAGCAGCAAGCTAATATCGCCAGGTAGCTGTTTTGACTTCTATGTTGAGAATTCTTCATGTTTAGTTGGTTGGTGGCAGAAGGTAGAAAGCCACAACTAATGAAATGAGATCCACAATTAATAAGATTGTTAACTTTCAACAGCTTCCCTTAACAGATATCTCATTTCTGCCTCGCCAGGACTTTTTACCTCGATACCCAGAACTTAATCAGAGACTGCAGCGAGTTGTTGCCAATGTGAGACAATTTTACCCCTTTTCTCACCATTTCTTAGCCCACATTTTTGAAGCCTATATGAGGTTATGATTAGATTTTTATATTTGCAAGACACATCAGCTGTAATTGGTGGCGCTTCACAATCAGCAGAAAAAATAGCCAAGAAATAGAGTTCTGATCATAAATTTCCACCGTGCATAAGTCAGGACCCTCATACTTGGGACCACCATTTCGCTGCAGCCCTGATTATGAACACTGACATTCTTTTGTATTCTGGAATACAGTAATCAGATTGACAGGAATATGTTTGGGTGGGCAATTGCAGATGTAATATCCTAACGATGTTCTCAGAGGAAGTTCCAGCTCAGTGTCTGTAAGATACTGGGCAATAAAATAGTTTGCTCGTGCGGTTGTGGTTTGTATGTTACTGTTCTCGAGAGAGCCATTGCACAGGTGTCTGTAACTTGAGAACTGTGGTGATAGCCCATCTGCATGTGCAGTTCCTCACTGCTCAAGAGCCCTATGACAATAATAAAATCCACATGGAGCCTGATTCCCATTTTAATCCTTTAGACAATGCATTAAACAGAAAGGAGGGAAAAAGATACATGCATTCCTTTTGCTGACAGAAATTCTTGCTTAGAGTGCAGCAGTCTTTGTGTTGTAATGGGTTATTAAAAAAAAGTAATCTGACTCTTTTCCTTGAATTTGTTTGAAGATTAAATATGGCACTATGTTTGTCAGACCTGAGAGTGTACTCCAAAAGACAGCAAAGCCTTTTGCAACAAATTTTCATTTTATTTTATTTGCATGTTAATGCTCACTTTACTTCTCATATTTTTCCTACTTGTTGAATGATTTCCACAAAAGGGGGACAGGGGTGGAATTTTCGTGACTGTTGCTCACTTTTCTATTTACAGACTTGGCAGCAGGGGCACTCCTAATTCTGCACTGCTGTGTTGCAGTGTTATTCAACAAATGGTACCTCAACATAACCCAAGCTGAACTCGACCAGCGTACAACATGAGCTGGATATAAGGTTCAGGCGGAGAGTTAGACTCACAGTCAAGCAGCAGGCAAGGAAAGGCTTGTTGTGGCAAAGGCTAAAGGATGAAAACATAAAAGTGATAAACATAACTTATTTCTGCTGTTCATTTTAAAGAGAAATCCAAGCCCAAAAATTACTGCTTTCATGACAGCACTCACATTCCTCTGCACTTAACATTAAATACAGCATTCTACAATTTCAAGAGGCTTGGATTTATGATCTGCAGATATACGTTCAAGTTGCACCAAGGTGACTGTGTCGTATTCCTTGAGTAAGGCAACTTTGCATCTCGATAGTTATTTCAAGTGGTATGCTCACACCTGTTAGTTATATTGAAGCGCTGGGCATTAATGGCTGACTCACCTGGGCTTCCAAATATGATTTTTGGCTGGAAGTTCACAATAATGTGTTTCTGTAAAAATAAAATTCTAAATGTATAAAGAAAAGCTCCAGTCCCATCCTTCAGAGCCTGGCTATTTGTGCTGTATTGACTCTGGAAAAATTAAGCCTTGATGTATTCATGTATTGGAGCAATGCTGTGCTGAAAACCAAGCACAATGGATTGGCTAGTGCTCAGCTTTTCCATCTAGAATCTACTTTGAATCAATGACAATTCAACAGTGAAAATATTTAGAAGTTACTTTGTTTTTGTTGCTTTAAGTAACTGATAGTAACTGAATGAAAATGAAATATGGAAACAGAATATTTACAAAGCAGTGGGAGGCTACTTGGTGTACAGTGATTGTATTGAATGACAAAAAGTTATTCAGCTTAATCCCACTCTCCAGTTTGTGGACCTGTTAGTTGAAGTTTTTTCAAAGTTATTTGGTACAAAACAGGGAAGTTTTTTTTCTGAATCTTTATAAAGCTCTGGTTGCGTCACAACTAAGGTACTGCATCCTGTTCTCATTACCACTTTGGAAAGGATTTGAGTGTCCTTGGCGGGGGGTGGGGGGGGGGGGTGAAACAAGTGAAATTTAACAAGGCTGAGGGATTTTAGTGACAAGGTTAAGTTGCAGAACATGTGGTTGTTCTCATGGGACCAAAGAAGCTTGAGAGGAAATTTGACAGGGGTGTAGAAGATTATGGCAGATTCGGATACTGAGGACACCATCCAACCTTTTTTGTGCCATAACCACTGTACTAAATGGGATAGATTCAAAGTGCTAAATGGGATAGCCCAAAACAGGATGTCTATGAGGTACAATGATCCACCATCAGCAGCAGAATTGTATTCAACCATAATCTGTAAGCTCAGAGACTACCTTATCCTTCACCTTACCATTACTATGAATAAGGAGTCAAATTGAAACACTGCACCATTTGCAGACTAAACAGCACAAGCAGCAAGAGATAAAGCTAAATGATCACGTGATCAATGGATTAAATCGTAGCTCGGCAGTCCAGTCAGACCCAGTTTTGAACGGTGGTGAACAATTAAAGGTTTAGGAGGAGGATCCACATAAATCCCCATCTTCGATGACGCACATCCATTGCAAAAGACAAGACCAAAGTATTTGCAACAACCTTCATCCCAAATTGCTAAGTGGACGATTTATCTCGACTTCTTCCTGAGGCCCACAGTTTCACAGATATTGGTCTTCAGCAATCCAGTTCACTCCACCTATTACCAGTAAACAGCTGCAGGCACTAGTTACAGTAAAGGTTATAGTTCCTGACAACATCCTGGTACTAGTTCAGGATATCCAGAATATGTTGCACCCGTTGCCAAGCTAATAAAATCATGAGGGGCATAGATAAGACGGACTGCAAAGGTCTTTTCCCAAGGGTAGGGGAGTTTAAACCTAAAGTAGGGTGAGAGGAGAAAGATTTAAAAGAGACCCGAGGGACAACTTTTTCACGCAGAGGCTGGTGCGTGTATGGAATGAACTGCTAGAGGAAGTGGTAGATGCAGGTACAGTTACAGCATTTAGAAGACATTTGGACAAGTATATGAAGAGGAAAGCTTTAGAGGGTTACGGACCAAACACAGGAAAATGGGATTAGTTTTAGTTTGGGAAACTACTTTGGTCGACATGGAGTTGGACCAAAGGAACTGTTTCCGTGTTGTATGACTCTTAGAACACTGGTATCTATCCTGTAAGGTGGAAATTTTCCTGGGTATGTTCTGTCCTCAAGATGAGGGACAAATCCAAGTCAGCCAATTATCTCCCAATCAGTGTCCTTATGATCATCAGTAAACAGAAGGAAGCGTTTGACAGCTGTCATGTGGCACTTACCCAGCAATAACCTGTTCACTGGTGATCTGTTAGGCATGCACCACAGTCACATACTTCTAGACCTCATTAAAGCCTTGGTTCAAACATGAATAAACAGCTTAATTCAAGTAGGTAAGTGATAGTGAATGCCCTTAACATCAGTTCAGCATTTGACTATATGTGATATCAGGAAGCCCCAGTGAAATAGAAGTTAAATCGAATCAGGAGGAGATTCTCCACTTGTTGGCGGCCAAACATCTCATGACCCAGGAAACTGCTGCAGGAGTTTCTCAGAGTAATGTCCTCGGCCTAACCACCTTAATCATTTTTTATTCACTCACAGGACATGTGTGTCACTGGTTGGATTGTAGTTTATTGTTTATTCCTGGTTGCCCTTGAGAAGATGGTGTTGAGTTGCCTTCTTGAACTGCAACCTATCTGTGATGTAGGTAGACCTACAAAGCCCTTACGGATGGAATTCCAGGATTTCTATCCAGCAACAATGAAGGAACGTGATATATTTTGAAGTCAGGATGATGAGTGGCTTGCCGGGAAATGTGCATGTGCCGGTGTTCCCATGCATCTGCAGCCCTTGTCCTTTGTATGGAAGTTGCCATGGGTTTGGAAGGCACTGGCTCAGGGTCTTTGGGAAATTTCCACACTGCATCTCGTAGATAGTGCACACTGCTGCTGTGGAGTGTCGGTATGGAGGGAACAGATGCTTGTGGATGTGATACCATTCATGCAGGCGTCTTTGCCCTGGATGATTTCAAATCTCTTGAGTGTAGTTGGAGCTGCACCCATTCAGGCAAGTAAGTGCAGCTCCAAGTTCTATATCAATAATCTTCACTTCATCATAAAGTCAGAAGTGGGGATGTTTACTGGTGACTTCACAGGTTTCAGCTGATAAATGGCAAATAACATTTGGACCATGCATGTTGTAGATTGTTTTACACAAGGGAGAATCCAACCATTTCTTCTTGACATTCAAAAACATGACATTACTGCATTCTCCACTATCCACATCTAGACTTAACCTTTGATCGAAAATAAACTGGGCTAGCAATATGACAGTGCAAGAGCTGGTCAGGAGCTGGGAATTCTACCGTTATTCTCCTTCTGACTCCTAAAGTTTGGCTACCATCTACAAAACATAAGTCAGGAATGTGATGAAATGATCTCGATTTGTCCGGCTGAGTATATCTCCAACAACACTCAAAAAGGTCAACACCATCCCAAGACAAAGCAGACAGCTTAATTAACTCCCCAACGATCCACTTAAACATTCAAACCTTTCACCACAAGAGCACAGTGGCAATGTAAACCTTTCACGGTAAATGTTGCAGCAACGGCCAAGATTCATTCAACAACATTTCCAAACCCAAGATCTCTACACATAGGAAGACAAGGAATGCAGTTACATGGGAATGCCATAGCCTGCAAGTTCCATTCCAAGCTGTACATAATCCTGACTTTAATGTATAGTATTGTTTCTTTGCTGTTTTTGAGTCAGTTTCCTCCTCTTCAACTTTAAGTTTGCTATGATTCAGTTCCTATCTATAATTCCTTCTGTATTTAATATTTTCACCCATTTTCAGTCTCTCACATACTTCCAGTTTCTATTTCAAAGTCAAAGCTACACATTTTCACTCTAGACCTTGTTTGGGAGTCAACTTCGTGACATAGTGGATTGATGGGTGAAAGACTTTGACCGTAATGCAATCATAAATTCAACTACTCGCTCCTCTAATGGAGCCTGCATGAGGGAGGACAATGTGCAGCGCTACCACTGATGGACTGGAGAATTACAATATGTTGGGTGAACGTGTGCATATAGTTCTTGTCTTTTCAAGATCCAATCTCAAAGATTTCTGCATATATATCTTATCCTTGATGCATACTATGTAAGATGTACTTACATAGTTTGAGTTTGTTCTCACAATTTACATTATTAGTCTGCCTTTGCACTGTGAATGGGGTCATAAATTTCTGCTGTACACTTTGTGCAGTTCTAAGATGTCTCACCATCTTTCCCCATCGCCCCACCTATTAATTGCAAACTTTAAAATGATAGTAGTAGGTGGCAATTATTTTTTCTTTGGATCATAGCTTTAGTCACTACCTATCCTTTTTGGAAATGGTCTTGGTTTGCACAAGGGAAAGGGAGTGAAAAACTCCTCTCACTGATATGATTTGAATCGCATGGGAACTGGGCTGGGGCACTTCCAATGTTATCCCCAGGAAATGTTACTTACCAGAAATGGCCAGTCCAAGGCATTTAGCTCACTTACCTCACCTCGGAGTGCTGACAGGAACATAGGAATGCAGAACAATTAATGTTCCAGTGAGAAACATACTGTATGAAACTGTTTGATGTTGCAATAAAATGGTGAGCCACACTTTATATTTATAGCTACACGAGCATTTCTGTGCAAGTCTGGAATGTAGGTTAAATGAAGCATATGCAACCAAAGAAAAATCCTTGAAATTCTTTGGACTTTCAAAATGTGTAATGGATAAAGAAATGAAGATAAAAATAAAGAAGCCTTGTACTTAGACAGCCTTACAAGTTCTTTACAGCTGGTTATATAGTTTTGAAGTCTAGTCTCTGTTGAAATTGTGGAAACCATATTGCATACAGCAGCCTCCCACACACAGCAATGTGATAATCACTGGATAACCTGTTCTTGTGATATTGACCAGGGAATTATTAGAGGTAAGGAGGTTGGGAATAATTCACCTAACCTTCTTCAAAATCGTGACATGGGGTACTTTACAACCATCTGAAAAGACAGATCACAGACTGATCCAAAGATTAAATCTGTGACAGTGCAAGCATCATACCGTACCACGTTGGTGTTTCAGCCTGTGTTTTGGTGCTCTCATCCCTCACACAGGACTTGAATTCACAACGTTCTGACTCAGTGGCTCAGAGTAACTGCAAAGTGAACTACAGCTTCCCAGCTTTCAACATTAACAGGCACCCAGTAGCTATCTCCATTCTGCAGCTTCTCCAAGCAATTCTGCAGCAAAGCTCACTGGACCTGAAATCTTAACTGTGATTTCTCTCCACAGATACTGCTAGACCTGTGGAGCTTTTCCAACACTTTCTGTTTTTGATGCAGAAAGTGAGTTCGGCTCCCCAACAACAACAAACTGCATTTACATAGTGACTTTGATAGCACAAAATGCTTTAATCCCCAAATTGCAGCATATAATGCCACATTTTAAAATTCAAACTATAAAACAATGAAAGAAAGTTAACTCATGGCCAATTGGCAATGAACCAGGAATGATGTCAGCCAGGATCAAATTTCTATCAACTTAGTGCGAACGTTTAGTTAGGAAATTACTTCATCTGAGTCAGAAGCAGAGCCTGAATATTATTGTCAAGATAGGTCACTATGAGAATCACATTTGTCATAATTGGTGACTAAGTGATTTGTAATGGGCTCACTTACACTGATGTGAATGCAAGATTAGATACAAGTGATATAGAATATACCTGCCATGATGGAAACATTTGCAAAATATGTCAAGGGTTAATGAAGTAATATTTTGCATTATAACAGTAAGACAGTAATTCTTCCATTTTAGTTTATTCATCAATTTTTTCAAATTAATAAATATTCTGTGGCCTCTTCAGTTTACCCTCAACAGTATGTGTTACAGAAGGTTTGTAGTCAAAGGATATACATTTAGAAACTTGCAAAATCCTTTTTGCATTCAAAGGTTTGAGCTGTCTAGGGAAAAGAAGATCAGAGCACAGTAATTATCCAGAGGGTCAGAACCTCACTGGAGAATGAAGAGTTCTTTGTATTTTCCTGTAGTTCCTAGAGGTCACACATGTTTCTACTCTTGGCCAGCCTATACAATGAGGTACTTTGGAAAAATGGGTATCCTCATACATGTCTTGACAGAGTTTATCTCTCTTGCATTCTATAACTTAAGACATATATGTCTGCAGTTTATGTCAAGCTTATTCTCGACTCCAAACTGTTTTAAATATCCATAGCAATTTGTAGAAACAGGATCGCAAATAAAAGGACTTTTAGCAGTCTTCTTAATGTCTTTTGAAGAATGTATTAAGAGAAAGGCAGGGTACCCTGGCTGTGTGATATAGGTGCTGGTGATGGAATGGGGTGGACAAAGTCCAAGGTCAAAACCTTATGATTTCAAATAGACTTGTTGCGCTATAACTTGGTGTCGCGTGACTTCTGACTTTGTAGAATATGTTACCTAGAACTGATAGAACTAATTAAAATTAACAATTAATTCCTTCTCAATTTTTTTTAATCAGGAAGATCTTCAGCAAACAACAGAAACCTGGATGTATTTAGAGTCTTTAATAGAAAATCCCTTTCAAAGACTGGCTGAAAAGTGGAATCTGACATTGAGCTACATAAAGAGATATTAGGACAGGTGAGCAAAAGCTTGGTCAGAGAGAAAGGTTTCAATGAATATTAGTGGTGGAAGCAGACTCAATACTTTTGTAAAGGAACTGGACATATACTTTGAAAACAAAATAAATCAACACTGTTATTCAAAAGCAATGAATTGACACTAATTAAGTATTTCTTCCGAAGAGTGTACAAAAACAATAGACTAGGCTGGACTATTGAAGCTAGCTTGTTATCTGTATTCAAGGCTGAGGCAGACAGATTTATGATCAGTGGAGGACTCAAGAATTATAAAGAAAAGGAATTGAGGATTACCAAGTCAACCGTGATGTCATAGAATAGCACAGCAGACCTGATCAGCTGAGTGGTCAACTTCTGCTCCTAGGTCTTAGAGTCTTATGGTCTTGTGGACAGTTTTCCTTTTTGGCGATTGATTTTAAAGAGCATGAAATTAATTTCCGTGTCACATGAATGGAAGAGAAGTATGAATTGCTGTAGATTGTAATCTTGCGTATGTTCAGCAAAAGAATTCTCAATAGTTTCCATTGTTCAACTGTTAGTTCTCATGGACATTAAAAGCTTCCTTGTTGAATGTTTCAGTATAAACAGATTACACAGTTTAAGATACACATAATTCAACAACTGAAAAAAATGCTCATATGAGAACATTGGGAGCAAGTTTTCCATTTGTTGTTTTATGTGGATTTTATATGATTTTCTACTATACACTTAGATTTCCTGTTTTTGAGAATGAATGCTTCTTATTTCAAAGGAAACATGCAGAAAGCAAAATGTAGGAGGCTAGGTGGCGCACTTGCTTAGAAATGCTGGCTCAAGCACATTCCTTATGCACATTGAGAACTGATCCAATTAGGGTTAAGTCAAGCTAAAAGTGGCACTGCGAACATGGAGAATGCAGCCATCAACACAGTACAAACATATTGCAGCATCACGGGATGGAACCCGTCAAGTTGAGGATCTGTTATACTGATGTGTTGACCTTTACTTTGCATCCTGGACTGTTGTCATTGCTCCTTGCAACATTGCCAGTGTGTGGGAATGCATCATGTTTGTCTTTGCTAACCTTGTGCCAACATTCTGCATAACTGGTATAGTGTTTTTTGCCGCCCATTTGCTACTGTTTTCTCCATTCTATTGGTAATACAACCTAGCAAATCAGCAACTAGACATTATTTTTCTTAAAGTGATGTAGATGGGGACTTCATATCCCTACGGTAGTGAGCGTAACAATAGAGAATGAGAACCAAGTCAACTTCTAATGCATGTTCCACCATCTGATGCTTGAATCATTGAGTTCAAGGGCACTGTTGATGATTGACTAGCCAGTTTGGCTGAGTAATAGGATCTTGAACGACAGACCAATCACTGGGATTGAGAATCTTGCCAGTTGTCTTCAGGAAACTTTACAAGCCAATGCCCTAATGGATGGATTTCTTCTGACTAATGATTGGGAAGCTTAAAAATATTCCTTGTTGGTAAATTCTGTGGTTTTAGTTTCAACTCCATCAGTGTTTATTCACAAAAATGGGATTCCTAAACCAAGCTCCAAAAATCCATTGCCTAGGAGGTAAGTTAGTTTGGAGCCCCTCAATCATGATGATTTTGTTCATTTGTGCTCCGATATTGGCTTGCTGATTAACCTCAGCAATCACAATCCACATCTTCGACATCAGCGATTGAATGGATCCAGAGGAAAGTTTTATCTTTGACCCTCATTCATCTTTTTTGACTCCTTGCTGACATCCTTAGTCATAATCTGTTTCCTTTTTGCAGGCAGCAACTCACACTTCTGTTGGAATTCAGTTGCTGCTTCCATGACAAGGTCAAGGTGTTGAGAAAGTCAGGAATCAGTGATTTTTGTGGAACCTAAAACAAACCTTGTCAAGGCATTGAGTGTGCATTGATGGCATAACTGATTGAGTAATGCCTTCTGTTGGTCTCTTCCTATTCGACAGTAAAACAATCAAGTAGTGACTAGCTTAGATAAAATTATCCTACTATGGGTGGAGAAGATGTGGCAGGGTAACGTTCCACATTATCATGGAGGAGTTTGTTTCAGGCGTAGCTGCTTCTCATTCATGGAAATGTAGCAGTGAGGCCAGGTTCCTCGGCATGTGCCAGTTTAGTGCTTCCACATGTTTGTACCTAACTCCGGTAGAGCCCCACAAAGCTGACAACCTCTTGGATTCTGAGTTGCACTCTCCACTTCTTGGCTAAGAATATAAATTTATTGAGAGAGGCAATGTAGCATGAATTTCTACCATTACCTCCATGATACTGTGCCACTTTTGCTCTGAAAATGAATTTTAATCCAACAAAATGTGTAAGGAAATCTTTAAAAAAATCATTCATTGGATATGGTCATTACTGGCTGTGTTGGCATTTAATCTCCAATTACCCAGAGGGTCTGTGGGTCTGGAGTCACATGTGGGCCATACAATGTAAGGATGACAATCTGCCTCCTTCCTTAAAGGATATGAGTGAACAAAATTGATTTTCCCCAAAAATTGACAATCGTCATCATTAGACGTCTAATTCCAATTTTTAATTGATTTTATATTCCACCATCTTGGATGTCTTGCAACGGTTAAAGGTGGATAAATTCCCAGGACCTGATCAGGTGTACCCGAGAACTCTGTGGGAAGCGAGAGAAGTGATTGCTGGGCCTCTTGCTGAGATATTTGTATCATCGATAGTCACAGGTGAGGTGCCGGAAGACTGGAGGTTGGCAAACGTGGTGCCACTGTTTAAGAAGGGCGGTAAAGACAAGCCAGGAAACTGTAGACCAATGAGCCTGACCTCGGTGGTGGGCAAGTTGTTGGAGGGAATCCTGAGGGTCAGGATTTACATGTATTTGGAAAGGCAAGGACTGATTCGGAATAGTCAACATGGCGTTGTGCGTGGGAAATCATGTCTCACAAACTTGATTGAGTTTTTTGAAGAAGTAACAAAGAAGATTGATGAGGGCAGAGCAGTAGATGTGATCTGTATGGATTTCAGTAAGGCGTTCGACAAGGTTCCCCATGGGAGACTGATTAGCAAGGTTAGATCTCATGGATTACAGGGAGAACTAGCCATTTGGATTCAGAACTGGCTCAAAGGTAGAAGACAGAGAGTGGTGGTGGAGGGTTGTTTTTCAGACTGGAGGCCTGTGACCAGTGGAGTGCCACAAGGATCAGTGCTGGGTCCTCTACTTTTTGTCATTTACATAAATGATTTGGATGCGAGCGTAAGAGGTACAGTTAGTAAGCTTGCAGATGACACCAAAATTGGAGGTGTAGTGGACAGCGAAGAGGGTTACCTCAGATTACAACAGGATCTGGACCAGATGGGCCAATGGGCTGAAAAGTGGCAGATGGAGTTTAATTCAGATAAATGTGAGGTACTGCATTTTGGGAAAGCAAATCTTAGCAGGACTTATACACATAATGGTAAGGACCTAGGGAGTGTTGCTGAACAAAGAGACCTTGGAGTGCAGGTTCATAGCTCCTTGAAAGTGGAGTCGCAGGTAGATAGGATAGTGAAGAAGGCGTTTGGTATGCTTTCCTTTATTGGTAAGAGTATTGAGTACAGGAGTTGGGAGGTCATGTTGCAGCTGTACAGGACATTGGTTAGGCCACTGTTGGAATACTGCGTGCAATTCTGGTCTCCTTCCTATCGGAAAGATGTTGTGAAACTTGAAAGGGTTTGGAAAAGATTTACAAGGATGTTGCCAGGGTTGGACGATCTGAGCTACACGGAGAGGCTGAACAGGCTGGGGCTGTTTTCCCTGGAATGTCAGAGGCTGAGGGCTGACCTTATAGAGGTTTACAAAATTATGAGGGGCATGGATAGGATAAATAGACAACGTCTTTTCCCTGGGGTTGGGGAGTCCAGAACTACAGGGCATAGGTTTTAGGTGAGAGGGGAAAGATATAAAAGAGACCTAAAGGGCAACTTTTTCACACAGAGGGTGGTACATGTATGGAATGAGCTTCCAGAGGATGTGGTGGAGGCTGGTACAATTGCAATATTTAAGAGGCATTTGGATGGGTATATGAATAGGAAGGGTTTGGAGGGATAAGGGCTGGGTGCTGGGTGCTGGCAGGTGGGACTAGATTGGGTTAGGATATCTGGTCGGCATGGACGGATTGGACCGAAGAGACTGTTTCCATACTGTACATCTCTGTGACTCTATGACTCTATCTGACATGGCTGGATTTGAACCAAGCTTAACAGATTATTATCTGGGTCTCTGAATTAATAGTCTAGCAAGAAAACCACAAGGTCATCGCCACTGCCCCCACCTCCTGTCCCCATCCATCTGTTTTAAAAGTACATTTTAAAGTTACAGTTATTACGAAATAGTTAGTGAAATAATTTACTTAACTAGTCAATCTCCTTTTCTTTCACATCACCTCTATCTCAACCTGAGTGATATGCCAAGGAGTCAGCCTGGTATATGTACCACTACTCAATGTAGAGTAAAGGTCTCAGGTGGGAGACAGCAGCTGATGTTTACTTGGTTTCTCATGCCTTACCTTAACCATCAAGATAATATAGGATCTGATTTATAATTGCTTTACAGGATTAATGATAATTTTATGATTGATTTGAAAGTAATAAGAATGATTGCACCACTAATAAAACTAAGCAATAAAACAGCCTTCTTTAAGAGTCATGGAAGCTGACTAACCCAAAGCATTAGGGTTACTGCTGGTTACACTTCTAAGTATATATGTAGGGATCTGATTAGTGATCAGTTTGCAGTAAACACTCTATTCTTGTTTGAACTGCACAGTCAGTAACAAACGTGGTAAATTTGAGTGGACACCTCAACTGAGTGAGATAATGTCTGAGTGAGTAAAACCGGGAATTTGGTTCAAGGTGGAATTTGGTGCAAAGGAGGATGGAGGTGTTTTTACAAAGGTTTAATGGAAGCAGTGAACTCTCCAGAGTGACAGGTGAGTGCAAAAGGATAAAAGGTTCGGATTGACAGGTCAAGCTGCAGGGAGACCACTGTTGTAGTGATGTCCCACAATGTGATGTGAGTGCAGGGAAAGCAGCAGACAGATGAGGAGGATTGACAAATGATTTTAGTCTTTAAAGTAAAATAAGTCTTCAGTTTGTGTTAAGAACCCAACCATTATTCTTTGCTCTTTCCTTAAGAATAGCTAGTTAAGCATTGGATTGAGAGAAACAGATTTTTAATCAGTAAGCCAATCTAGAAATGGGAAACAGGCAGGGGAGTGACGTTGAAGATGGTCCTTGAATGACAGAGCAGTCACAATGGGCTGAATGGCTGACATCTGGTCTCCTATGTCTTATGATCTTGTGATATGCTTCTCCTGCTCAGGGATTAGATGCTGCTTCAGATTTTAAAAAAATTGCTCATTTCATTTTCTACATTTTTAAAAATAGTTGTGTCTTGTCTAACAGAAGACCTGTTCATTGTAATCTTTATTGACAGACCATTGGTGATGTGTTCTTGACTGAACATGTGTACTCATTCAGTCTTTCAGGTCTTAATGTGCCATTATTAATAAATTTGAAATACCATGATGAACTGTGTTGATAGGACAATTTGTGCCAAACCTCAGGGATAGTTGCCAGTCATTGGCTCAAAGGCAGATGTTGAGTGTAAAATGGAAACCCTTTCATTTCTGGAACTTCCAAGTGCTACAAATTGAGCAGGGAGTTAACCAACAGAATGGTTAAATGCAATCAGATTGTTCTTTGAAATCAAAAATATTCATGCAAAATGTAAGTTTTTTTTAAATGAAAAATGGCACAACATGTTTATATGTTCAAATTCCTGCTGACATTTTTTATTTTGGAATGAAAGCATGGTGAGTGGGTCTTGGATGGTGTCACATTTGTGATGATCAGAGTGGTGCTGGAAAAGCACAGCAAGTCAGGCAGCATCCGAGGACCAGGAAAATCAATATTTTGGGCAAAAGCCCTTCATCAGAAATGAGGGCCCGAGCTGTCAATTTTCCTGCTGTTGGGATGCTGCCTGAACTGCTGTGCGTTTCGAGCACCACTCTAATCTAGACTCTGATGTCCAGCATCTGCATTCCTCACTTTTGCCTCACATTTGTGGTGGCTCATGGTGTGTTTTTACACATATGATCATGTGCTCTTCAGTTCATTTTATTTTTCAGTGGGTTCTATGATGACTTAAACAGCAGGTCACATGCAGATGGCAGATGGAGGTTCATCCTCCCCTCAACCAGTTCTGACTGGCTTTGAAGGTTTTAGTGCTGTACTTAATGGCTCCTGGGCTCCGGTTCACCAGCTGCAAGCTAGCAGCATCATTGGAGCCTATGATCATCGGCCCCAGTCACACCGGAGATGTCTGCCAAGCTTTAGAAGATGGCTCCCTACTTTAATAATGCTTCATTTGGAGCATCTTCCCATTAGATTCAGGCAACCTGTGCTCAGGTCAGTCTGGAGGTCAGTGTCTCCAGTAGGCATTAAGATTGGCAAAGGAAACAGGGACCTCTGCCATCCTCCAAGGCAACCAGGATAGGAATCCCTTCTACTCCATGAGGATGCAGCTGCTCATTCAGCAACTGGGAGATATAAAGCACAACTTTCAGTGATATCCTGAGGTGTTGGCACTGCTGGAATATTATGTGTAGATATCTGGAGAAGCCCAGGTTTCGGGGTAATGCTGGCTGTTTATGTTGGCCCTCTTGCACAGGTTGTCATGCCTCTGCACGTTGGCCCACAGCCAGTGCCATTTCCTGGTGCTGTAACTCTTGTTGGTGGCTGTCGGAGCAGGGAGCTCCAATGTGTGGTTTCCTCTGTGAAACAAGACGACCAGAAGAATGATAAGGTTGATCTTTGTCTCCTTGAAATTGCACAGTGGACACAGTGATGTCACGTGGATAGTCATACTTCTTTTCGACTTTCACACTGCCAGCCTGTCTTCATGTCTTGGAGATTCCATCCCTTTACAATGCTTCCAATCTGGCCCCCCTCCTGAGCAACAGACATTCCACATCCTGTGGCCTTAGTGCACTTTGCAACGTGACATGAGTATTGCCCAGAGGAGTGCAAGTATGTTGTTGTAAGAGGTCAGCCTGTCTTCAGGGAGCTCGAAGCAGAACCTGTCAAATGTGGCCTTTGTGTGATGAAACTGCCAGCAACATCCTCCCACCATTCCCCAACCTCAGCTCTTGCCACTCTTATCTTTGCATGGCAGTGGCATCCAGCCAGGATGTGAGTTTTGGATTGTGTCAATGATGCAGCTTCTATATTGCTTACTGTATTGCTGAGAGATCATGAAGTGCCAATCTGGTGAAAATTTGCTTATGACCCATTACTTCAAGAAATCGAAGACCTTGCTAAGGCCATGTTTGGAGTACTGTGCACATTTCTGACTGGCCTGATATAAGAAGGATGTTATTAAACTGGAACGGATGAAAAAAATTTACAAGCATGTTATCAAGACTGGAGTGCTGGAGTTATAAAAGGAGGCTGGATAGCCTGGGACTTTATTCCCTGAAGCGTAGGAGGCTGAGGGATGGCCCCAAAAAGGTTTACAAAAACAAGGGGGCATGGAAAAGGTGAATAGCCAGGGTAGGGAGTCCAAAACTAGAGCGCATTGGTTTAAGATGAGGGGGGATAAATTTAAAAAGAACCTGAGGGGCAACTTTTTCACCTAGAGAGTGGTGTGTATATGGAATGAGCTGTGAGAGGAAGTGGTAGAGGTGAGTATAGTTACAACATTTAAAAGCCATTTGGAAAAGCACATGGTTAGGAAAAGTTGAGAGGGATAGGAGCCAAATGCAGGCAATGGGACTAATTCAGTTTAAGAAACCTGGTTGGCATGGACAATTTGGGCCATTGCATGACTCTACAACTCTAAATCTGCTTGGGATATGACAGCTTGATGCTGATGTTGTAACAATTCAGCATGATTTTTTCATTCAGGAATCTCCTGATGACCAATACATGTGAGATATAACTGACCCTTCCAAATAAAACCTCCTCACACTTTGGCTACAGCCAGTCCCAGCTTGATAGAGTGCTGCCCAGTAAATGTGATACCATTTCAGCATGGTGAGACTCTGGTTGCTCATTGAGCCAATCGAGACAAATCCTCCACACCAACCCACCACCCCAGGCCCTCCTGTAATGCACTATCTCCCCCCCCCCGCCCCCATTCTGATCTGTCCTCACTGGTTCACTATCCTTGTTTCTGTGGTCCCTCCATTTTGTCCTCCCTAGTCTACCAGCAATCACTGTCATCATTAAGGTGCCTAAACTTCCCCTGGAGCCTCTCGATGCCCCACTGGCCCTCAATGAGCCTTACTTCTGAGGCTCCTTGATCCCCTCGCACCCTCTGACACTGTATTTTCTCTGTCCCTCATCTTCCAAATGATCAGCTACAACATCCAACTGCCTGCTGCTTATGACCATTCTCTCTGCTGCACCAGGCCCCAGACGGAGTCATAGATGTGAATTGGCCTCAGTATGGATAACACCCTGGAGAATTATTTACCATCTTTAGACTGGCTGCAGGCCAAAGAGCTCCAGACTCACTGGAGCCCAGTGTTTCCCTCCCCCCAGTCTAACTGGAGTACACTCTTCACGAACTGGAGGACAATCACTTGGGACTGGAAAACAGCCTTGCCACACTCACCTTTCCTTCCCTTTGTTTCTTTTAGGGTTCCATGGTGTTCAGTGCCGCTCCATTTTCTATTTATGGGATTTCACACAGTTCAGTCATATGCAGTCCTTTGCAATATGTGCAAAAGCATGATGGTGAGACATACATTGCCCTGATGTACCATGTATCCAAATGCATGCCCTGGGGCCATGAAAGAGGCACAGTGTGCCACTTGGGCGAGGAGATGGCCCAAGGAGACATTCTGCCTGGATCATGGAGAAGTGACAGTGTTGAGTGAATGTATGCATCATTTAAAGCCATATAAGGAGAAAGCAGCAAGTCCTTACCTGAGGGAGATGAAGAAATACAACTCACTAGGTACATGCTTGCTTTTTGCTGTTGGGTTTTTGACTGTCTTGATTGAAAACAAGTGAATTGGGAAGGTGGAGCTAACTTCAGTGGCAAACAAAAAAAAAGAAATTGCTGGAAAAGCTCAGCAGGTCTGGCAGCATCAGTGGAGAGAACTCTGAGTTAATGTTTCTGGTTCAGTTATCCTTCCTCAGAATTGAACTTAGTTTCAGTGGGTTATTGTTCCAGTGAGATTGGCTTCTCACCACCGATAAGTGACACGCCTGTCCTGTCACCTAAAGGACAAAAACCTAATCACTGATGTTTCTTCTGTTAACAGGAATCTGGTTTTTAGTTTCTTGCCCAATTAATTTCACCCGCTTGCTATTCCTCTTGCCTTGTGAAGGTCAGGAAAACCCTGCCTATTATATTTCCTATTTCCCTGTCTCTTTTTCTTGTGGTGAACCATTGTTTTGTGCTGGACTGAACTTTTTGTTCTAATAATTGATAAGACAAATAGTGTGTTTAAGGTTTCCTCCCATCACACAAGACTCCTCCCCTGCCTTTGAGAAGATCTACTCTGGGACATTGCTGATTAATCTCTGCTGTACGGCCAAAACTGTGAATGAGCTGACTGTGAAAATACTTAACATGCTCATATGACATTATTTTGGCTCCTCTTTTTAGCAATGGCATTATTCTGTTTATCTTAGCCTTTGATACTCATTATGTTGTCCAACACATGAAATCTCCCATTGTTCTGTTCAGCACCGAGCCAACTCCTGAAAAAGGTTTTGATTTATTACCTGACTTCTTTTCATTCAAAGAATTGCTTTATCTCTACAAAGCACCTCCATTGATCTAATTGTTCTAAGGATATGCCACATGGGAAAACCTTGATAGTTTGAATAAAAAGATTAGTGCAATTGGGCAAAATCATGATTATTATGTAGTAATTAAGTATGAATGATTTGGATTCATTTACTTATTTGCTTCCTCCTCTTCTTCCTCTCTCTTTCTCTCTCCAGTTCTTTCCTTCCACTGTTCCCTTCTATGAGAAAGCAACCAATCAGACGAGAATGATAATATTACATTGATTGATTGATCTGATTTATTGTCAATTGTGCCTAAATACATCAAAAGCTTTGTTTGCGATGATTCCAGGCAGATCATAGTAAGCAAGGACATACAGATCATAGAGTGAAAAAACTTGGACAGAGTGAGGTGTCGAGGTTACATCACACAGGACGTACGTGAGGCAAGATGGTTACCTGTGGGATATAGAAACTATTCCGTGAATTCTTTGGCCTCAAGTCATTGGAATTCAAGTGGTGATTGGCCTGCAGAGGATGGTTACAAGTGTTGCAATTTTCAGATTATAGGCTTTTAAAAAATGTTACCATGAAGTCAAAGCTCTGTTGAATGGCCCCTTTGTAATTCTTGAAAGCTTTACAAACAAAATTGCATACAATCACTTGTTTTTGTTATGCTACATTAGTACTCAGCAGTACATTCTGAGAACAGAATTGTTATGCAACTAAATATATAACATAAATGAAATATACCAATGTCACTTTATATTTATATTCTGTTTTTGATGCAATAAAATGATCTAAGGTACTTCACATAAGTGTTCTAAAATAAAATATGACACCAAGTCATATAATAGAGTTTTGAGAGCAGAGTCCTGATCGGTCGTGGAATCAAGATTAATGGGAAGCAAGGCAAGAGAGTGGAAGTGAGGAATGTTGGATCCTATTAAATAGTGGAGCAGGTTCAAGGGGCTGTTCCTACTTCTTATGGGCTTATGGTCTTGGTTAAAGAGACAGATCTTCAGAGATGTTTTAAAGGAGGAAAGTGAGTCACAGAGTCAGACAACTGTAGGGCCATCAGTTACTAAAGATCTAGTTGCTGATGGTGCAGAAGTTGAGGAATGTAGATAATCTGTAGCATTGTAGGGCTGAAGGAGATGGCAGTTAAAGGGAGGGATCGGGGATAAAAACCAAGATGAGAAAACAAGACTAAAGTAAGTTATCTGTTACAGCACATTTACAATTCACCTGATTCGATAAAAGGTCTCAACCATTTTTGCTTTTCATAATGTGTTCAAATCTCCACTTGTAGAATAGCCTTCCAATTTGTGCATCATTTAAAGACCACTCCATGGAAGTGAATGATTAGCCTTACCTCTTTGACTGGTGGATTGGGCTGACCAGCCTCCTCCTATTTCTTGTGTTCTCACAATCTGTCTTTATATTTTTATTGCAATCACAAATTGGGGAGAGGGTGTGTACACAAATGTTGATTTTGCAAGATATGCTCTTAAAAGGAAGCCTGAAGATTTCTACTTCTTTGTATTTACTTTTTCTCTATTATTCTCCACTGAAAATGCTTGATCTGAAAAATCCAAATGAACCTTGATGACACATTTTCCAGCACGAGAGCTGAATGAATATTTCTTATTTATCTCTGTTCATAACCTTAACAATAACCCTATTCTCTGCACCATTCTTCATTTGTGTTTCTCTCAAAGTTGCATTCATCTGAAGACAAAATTTGGTATAAATTCCATGTTGATTAGCATGGCGATAGAGTGATCATTCATAAATTTCCTCACTCAATTCCTTTACCTCTTGCACTTCAGAGTGAAATACTCATGAAATTCACCACTTCCCTGCATTACTATACATCCCTATGACAATTCCTTTAGGATTGTTCAACTTTTAGCTTATGGTTGTTTGAGATTTCTCAAAGTAAGGGGTAAATTTAATGTTGGAAAAGACACTGGAAGTTGGTATGTTTTGTTTTGTTTTGTACTTCTTGTACAAATCACAACAGGCTGATAGCATGGCGCTTGATAGAAGCCTGTTTATTCTGATTACCCAGCGTACAGTCTGGGAAACTGAGCAAACAGTAATAGCAAGCAGTGCATTTTGTTCTCAATTTAATCAGGTTGGTTGATAGCACTTTAATTATGAGACATTTTTCTGCAGTGAATATGGGATGTAATTGTCAATGAAATCAAAAGTTCAGCATATAGCATTACTAGACATCACTAAATTCTCAATAAATATTTGCATCTGGGATTTTGGAAATGCATACAGTTGTGGAACTGCAAAGCCCAGATTTCATTTTGGCAGTTGTGATTATTGGAATAAGTTTGAGATCTATGATTGATGGATTTTTTTTTTGACAGGAGCATTGGTATTTTTTAATCAACGTGTTTACCTGTCGTCACACCCCTCTGGAGCAAATGTGACTTGAATCTATACTACCCCTGACACAGAAGTAGGAACATTACCACTGCACCTTAATAGCCCCTCTACATGTGTGTATTAAAAGGATATGGAGAACAGATAGGTGGAAAGGGTTAATACTGAGATATACTGTAGAAGTGAATGACTGGACAGCCTCAGGGAAATAAATGGCCCTTTCCTGGTCTTATGTTTCAGTGTTATAATAATGCTACTGTATTTCACTGACCAATACTGCTTATACCATTTCACTGACAAGTGGCATGTACCTATATGTGTCTATGCATAAAGGGCAAAAAAGAACAGTAAAACTTAGAAATGAATGCACTGGTCAAATTGGAGCAGTGTTCTGAATTATACAAGCCAGTTGGGCCACTATGTCTCATTTGTCAGTTTTACTCGTTTTCATTCTGGGTAGTCTTTGATAGCTGTACATTTTTGCATTTACATTTATGAAAATCAGTTTTGCTTGTCCCAGTTTGATAATTGTTTGCTGGATGTAATAAATGAGTTCTTAACTCCATGCGCTGATTGATTTATATGGAGGGCAACTCTTTTATTGGCTATCCTTTAGAAACTAAGGCAAGAAAAATATAATTCAGTGACTAAACTTGCACACATCAATACCCATCTTTGTTGTTAGCTGGTATGGAGCCAAAGTAGGAACACAATTATATCCATTGTAACTATTATTGGCAATATAAATAGAAGAGCTCTAAATGCATTTGCAAGACATTCTTGAATGTGTTAACTGAGCCACCACTCACTTATATTAAGCAAGTTGGTGCATGTATCAATGTATCTGAAAGAGTCAGAGAGATGAAAGTTAGTCAAGCATATTAAGTGCTCTTTTACTAATATTGTCAGTATTGGTGGCTGGATTATTACCTTGGAATTTGCTTGCAGCTACTCTTGCTCTGTCACCATTAGTTATGGAATGAAGGAGGAAAACTTAGAAAAGCCAGGAGTGCTGAGTCCATCATCCATCATGACCTCCTCCTGAAGTCACAGAATCACAATGCCAATCTTCAGCAAATTCAATTTACTCGACATGACATCAACAAATACGTGAAGGCATTGGTACTGCAAAAGCTATGGGCTCTGACAATACTTTGGCAATTGTACTGGAAGCTTATGCTCTGGGATAAGCTGTGCCCCTACCCAATCTGTCCCAGTGCAGCTACTACACTAGCATTTACCTAACAACATGAAAAATGCCAAGTATGTCCTGTGCACAACAAGGTGAATACATCCAGCCTGGCCAATTACCGCCGCATCAGTTTATCATGAATTATCAGCAAAGTGATGGAAGGAATCATTGACATTATCAATGGTACTTTCAAAGGAATAACCTACTCATTGACAGCTTGGGTTTTGCCAGAGTCACATGGCTCCTGACCTCAATACAGCCTTGGTCAAAAACATTTTACACAAAGGCAGCATTTCATGTAATGTGGCATCAAAGAACCTTAGCAACACTGGAGCCAATATGAATTAAGGGGAAACATTTCCATTGTTTTGAATCAAACTGAGTGCTATTGAAGATGGTTGTCATTTTTGGACGTCAATAATCCCATCCCCAGGATATCACTGCAAGAATTCCTTAGGGCCAACCATCTTCAGCTGTTCTGTCAATGATCTTCTTCATAAAGTCAGAAGTGGCGAAGGTCACTGACATTTGCATAATATTCAGCACCATTCATGACTCTTCAGATACTAAAGCTGTCCATGTTCGAAAGTCAGCAAGATCTGGACAATATCCAGACTTGCCTGATAAGTGGCAAGTAAGATTTATACCACACAAATGCCAGGCAATCATTATCACCACAAGAGGGAATCCAACTATTACCGCTTCATGTTCACCGTCATTGCAATCATTAGATCCCCCACTATCAAAATCCTGAAGATTGCCATTTTGCAGGAGCAGAACTTGGCCAATCTGTGATAACAAGAGCAGGTGAGTGGCTAGAAATTCTGTGGCAAGTAATTTATCTCTTGTCTCTCGCGTGCCAACTCACCTCCAACCTGGAGGATACAGCGGGATATAGATAGGCTAGAGACTTGGGCGAAGAAATGACAGATGGAACTTAATCCAGGCAACTGCAAGGTGATGCATTTTGGAGGGTTTAATGCAGGAGAGAAATACACAACAAATGGCAGAGTCCTCAGAAGCATTAACATACTGAGGGAGCTAGGCACACAGGTCCACAATTCCCTGGAAGTGGCGAATCAAATGGATGAGGTGGTCAACAAGACATATGGCATGCTTGCCTTCATTAGTCAGAGCACAGAGTACAAAGATAAGTCATGTTGCAGCTGCATAGAACATTAGTTAGGCCGTATTTGGAATGTTGCATTCAGTTCTGGTCAGCGCACTAACAGAAGGATATGGAGGTTTTGGAGAAAGAACAGAAAAAGGATTGCCACGATGTTGCTTTTTTTGGAAGGTATTATCAGTGAGGTGTGATTTCAGAAACTTGGCTTGTTTTCACTTGAATGCCGAAGGATGAGGGGTGATGTAGTAGAAGTTAACAGAATTATGAGAGGCATGGGTAGAATGGATAGTCAGAGTCTTTTGGTTGCCAATGGACATAGATTTAAGTAAAAGGGGGAAAGATTAAAGGGGATATAGATCATTTGTAGAATCCCTACAGTGTGGAAACAGGCAATTTGGCCCAACAATTCCACATCAACCCTCCAAAGAGTATCACACCCAAATCCATTCCCCTAACCTACACACCCCTGAACACTATGGGCAATTTAGCATGGCCAATTCATGTAACCTGCATGAATTGTGAGAGGAAACGAGAGCACCCAGAGGCAGCCCACACAGACACAGGGAGAATGTGCAAACTCCACACAGATAGTCACCCGAGGCTGAAATCAAACGTGAGTCCCTGGTGCTGTGAGGCAGCAGTACTAACCACTGAGGCCACTGTGTCACCCACTTATAGATGGTAAGTTTTATATGCTGAGAATGGCAAGCGCCTGGAATATGCTGCCAGAGAGATGGTTGAACCAGATTCAATAGCAATGTTTAAGAGGCATCTTGATACATGAGGGATAGGGACCATGTAAAGGCAAAAAGTTTTAAGTTTAGAAAGGTGTCATGTGTTGGCACAGGCTTGGTGGGCTGAAAGGTCTGTTCCTGTGCTGTATTGTTCTTTATTCTTTGAAACTCAGTATGATAATATGTATATAAGAGACATGCCCATAATAATCACTATATCTTAGCATGTGACTTTAGTGTGTGACAATCTCAGGCTCCATCTTACCTGGGATTACTTGAAGCTTGACATGCTACTGGAACGATGCTCCTCTGTTATGATCTATTAGATTAATATTATCTAGGTAGCTTTATATTTGAGAAATGTGATGTTTGTGTATCATAGTTAGCTACAATAAACATCTGTTTGTTCCTTCAATATGTCAATATTCATGCTCAGTTTCTTGAGTCACATGAGTTGACAGCAACTGTGTTGTATCAGGTAAAAAAAAAACCCTGTGAAGCTGGAAAGATCACATTTATATTGTCTTCCTAGTTAATCCAAAGATAAAAATGTGCTTTATCCTTAAATTTGTGTGGGTCTTGTAGCAATAGTACAGTGTTGGGTAAGATATTCCAAGACTTTGCTCCAGCTATGAAGAAGATCGAACATCACCTGTCCAAGTCGGGACAGTATGTGGCTTGGAAGAGAACTTGGGAATAATGGTACCGCCGAGACTTGTTCCTTGTGCCTTTCTTGGTGGTAGGGTCAGGATAACCTCGGAAATTTGTTGCCTGATCAGCGACAGCTAAAGTATTGTGGTGATGAAGGGATAACCGTGGAGGTAACTGGCAGAAGTATATCAAGAGAAATGCTATGTCCAAGATAGTGCTAAGTTCCTTCTTGTTATGTGTTACCCATCCAGGTAAGTGTGAAGTTCCACTCACTCTTCTGAAGTAGATTGTGGACAGACTTTGAGATCTTCATGATGTGGGTGAGTGACAGCGCATGTCCATCAATTTAACCTTTAAAGGTGAAAGAAAATGTACAGTATTGTCCAAGGACAATGAATGCACATTAATGAGATCATGAAAAAAACAATGGAGAAAACTGGTTTCATGAAAGAATGTCCTTGTTTACGCAATTCGATTCCCTAAAATATTATTATGGGTGTAGGTTTTGCCTGAAAATCCAAAACAAATTTGCCTCTCTCTAAACTGTAGCCTGTTAAGATGTCAGTAGGAATAAATTTGAGAACTGCCTGCAGTTTATTTTAAATGGATGCATCTGAATTTGTTGGGTATGGTGGGAATGAAGGAAAACAATACAATCCTTCAGCACTGCTCAGGGCTCAGTTCACTTCACACCACTGCTGGCAAGAACTATGGGAAGGGTATCTGTAGAACAGAGAGACCTAGGAATTCAAGCACATAATTTTTGAAGTTTGTAGACAGGGTGGTTAAGAAGGCATTTAGCACACTTGCCTTCATTGCTCAGATTTTTGAGTATAAAAGTGGGACATCATGTTGAGGTTCTACAAGATATTGGTGAGACCTCTTCTGGGGTACTGTATACAGTTCTGGTCGCCCTGTTATAGGAAAGATATTACTAAGCTGGAGAGGGTTCAGAAAAGATTATCTGGATGTTGCCGGGAATGGAAGGTTTGAGTTACAGTAAATGGTGAGCCTAGATAGGCTGGGATCTTTTTCACTGGAGCATAGGATATTGAGGGATGACTTTATAAAGGTTTATAAAATCATAAGGGCATGGATAGGTTGAATGGTAGGTGTCTTTTCCTGAGGGTGGGGGGATTTCAAGACTAGGGAACATATTTTTAAGGTGAGAGGAGAAAGATTTTAAAAAGATATGGGAGCAAATCTTTTTACGCCGAGAGTGGTTGGTATGTGGAAGAACATCCCGAGGAAGTGACGGATGTGGGTACAGTTACAATGTTCAAAAGACATTTGGATAAATACATGAATAAGAAATATTTGGAGGAATATGGGCCAAATGCAGGCAGATGGGGCTAGTTTAGTTTGGGATTATTGTCGACATGAGCTGATTGGACCAAAGGGTCTGATTCCGTACTGTATGACTCGATGACTATGATTTTAGATGGTTTTCTTGTATATGAGGGAATCATAAACATTATGTACTGTATCAGAGGTCAGGGTAAAGCACAGATTGTTGTGGTGTGATTCTACAGTGTTTAGACTGCTTACATTTAAAATCTCCATGTGCTTTTTCCCTGCCTTTGATAAAAGTTTCCCAGTTCAATAGTATTTAAAGTTTCATAGAATCCCAAAAGTGTGGAAACAGGCCATTCGGCCTAACAAATCCACACTGACCCTCCAAAGAATAACCCACCCAGACCCATTCCCCCACATTTACCCCTGACTAATGCACGTAACCTGCATATGTTTGGGCTGTGAGAGGAAACTCACACAGACATGGGGAGAATATCCAAACTCCACACAGGCAATCACCCGAGACTGAAATCGAACCTGGGTCCCTAGTGCTGTGAGCCACGGTGCCACAGCTTATCAAATACACTTCACTTCACAGAAGTATGAAATTACCTTTGTTTTTACTTTGAATTGATTTGTGAAATCATAGTTTCTGGTACGATACCTATGCATAGTGTCAGGACAAATTAAACATGACAGCCTACATGGCCTTTTCTTTCTCCAGACATTTTTTTTAATGTCCTCATTACTCTGAGTACCATCAAATGTCCCTGCACCCTTCTCTTCTCTGAGAAGAACAGTCCCAGGCTTTCTAGTCTTACCTTAACATCGAACTTCCTCATGCCTGGAAGCATTTCTGTAACTTTTTTTCTGCACTCTGTCTTGAACCATCATATTCTTCCTAAAGAACAGTGCCCAGAAATGGGCACATGACACCAGTAAAATTGCTTTTAAAGATTTATCATAATTTCCATGTTTTTATACGTAAGTCCTTAAAAGTCCCAAGGTTCTGTATGCCTTTTTGATTCACTTTCTCAATCTGCCCTGCCACCTTCAATGGTTTTGCACTTCCATCCTTTCACCATTCCTTCCCCCATTGTAAATGGTTAATTTTTCAAACCTGTGGCCAATTCTGAACCTCCATGCAGTATCTCATCAGTCTATCAGGTAACAATAGCTTGGACTTGGAAATCGTCAGAAAGAAGTCTCAAATTCTCAGAATTCTCAAACACCAGTGAGATCAGGAATATGAAAGCAGACCAAAAGAATGCATAGCTGGAGGGACGGTGCAGGAGGGAAGGATTAAGATTCTTGAAGCGTTGGAACCCATTCTGGAGAAGATGCAATCCAGAGGTGTTGCACTCCAATATAGCCCGGACCAATATTTTCACAGGCGCATCTGCCAGTACTGTAGGCGGGGGGACAGAAACCTGAGTGGGATGACAAGAATGAATAAAACAAAGCTGGAAATGAAATACAGAAAAGTAGAAAGCAAAAGTGAAAGGCAGAGGAACTGAGGGCTAGAAACAATAGGACTGAATGTACAAAATGTGGACATATCAAAAAGTAAAGCCAATATCTGAATGCATGAGCATTTACAATAACATGGATGAATGAGCAATGCAATAGTTGTACATGGGTTTAATGAGATTATAATTATGGAGACATGGTAGTGGAGTGACCAAAGCTGAACATCTAAGAGTACAATCTTTAGAGAGGTCAGGTAAATGGAAAAGGAGATGGGTAGGATTGATCATGAATGATGAAACCAGTGCTGTGGTGAGAAAGGATATTTGTATAGGAAGTCTAGATATGGAACCAGTCTGGCTGAATCTAAGAAGCAATGAGAGGTGGAAACCATTAATGGGAGTTGTCTATCAGCCTTGAAACAGCAGTGGTGAGGTAGGGATGACATTAGGAAATTAAAGCCGTATGCAATAAGTTTGCTGCAGTAATCATCATGATTTTAACTTACATATAGACTGGGCAAACCACATTTACATTGATACGGTGGCAGATGAATTCCTGGAGTGTGTCCAGGAATGCTTTATAGACTAATATGTTGAGGAACCAACTGAAGGGTTGGCTATCCTAAATTTGTTTTCTGCAGTGAGAAGGGATTAACTAATCACCTTTTCGAAAAAAAGTGAACATATGTCATAGAATTCCTCAATAGGATAGGAAGTGAACTTGTCCAAAACTAGGATCCTACATCTAAACAAAGGAATATACAAAGGAATGAGGGGTGAGTTGGCTGCAATAACTTCTTTAAAAGGTATGATTGTGAACACAAAATGGCTCATGTTTAAGGAACATATGCATACATTCCCTTTTAAGTGAAAGAACACAGACGAAAAGTCACCCAACCATGTTTAACAAAAGAAATTAAGGATAGTATTAGATCCAAAGCGGAAAAAGTCACAAGCATTAGGATTAGGGGAAATACAGATTTAAGTAAAAGAGTGCCGAGATGATAACACAGAAGGGAAAATTAGAATACAGGAGTTAACTTGAAAGAAAGGAAAGTGAACTGGAAAGGCTTCTATAAGTGCATGATGGAGAAAAATGTTAAGACAAATATTGACCCTTAATGTCTGAATCAGAAGAATTGATATTGGAGACCAAGGAAATGATATGGCAACTAAACAATTCTTTAGTTTTGTCTTCACAGGTGAAGACACAAAAAGTAGGGAAGCAAGATTCTTTGGAGAAGGAGGAAGTGAAGGAAATTAGTATTAGAAGAAGTAGTGCTGGAAAAATTAATGGGGCTGAAAGCTGGTAAATCTCCTGAACATCAGAAGATGAGTTAATTGCCACCAGATTCCCAGCCTTTGGGTTGCTGTTGGAGCTACAGAATTAAATGGCTGCTAGGTATCAAGTGGCAACCGTGTCACTTGATAAGTGGACCAACCGACCTGAAATCCGTACTGTCCAAAGGACAGTTCTGTGGAGATGATCCACTCTGCCACTAAATATTTTCATCCCCTGTTCGATAAGAAACCTTTCAACATAGAATTTCTGTGAAAGAAAGGAAAAATACAGAAAGAAACCAAGCATTATAACTGGAAATACCTAATAATAGAGGTAACTGCTCCATTAAAATGTACATTTGTTTTACATGAAAGACATATTTAGGGTCCCAGTGAGTCAGAGAGTTAGAGACTTAAACTGGCTCACTCACAAATAATTACAACATAGCCTTTGAGATCCTTGAAGGGAGTATTGGTAAGGTTGGGAGACTAATTAAAACAATCCAATTCAAAGAGTTGATTGATGCAAACAATGGAATGCAGAATAACATAAATCTTAGTGTTTATAGTTGGTGCACCCACATGCTTTAAAGACCTAAGAAGACCAATTTATAAAAAAAAATGCAGAAAGCTTTGAAAGATTTTAATCCAGCCCACTTGGATTAACAAATAAAAGTATCCAGGCTCGATAAAGCACAAAGCTGTTCCTTCCAGGTGTAAGAGATGAGTGGCTCCGTGGGGCTCATTAACAAGTTTCTTGCTGACTTCATTTCAAAACCAATTGGAAAATCTATGGGAAAAGTATATCTTGAATTCATGTCGCATTGAGTGAGATTCCGAAGTTTTCACAGCTGTGTTTGTGTTCTTATATGATTCCACTTGTTAATTGAAAGGAATTTATTTCTTTTAGACAATTACTGAAGAAATTCGCAGTTGTTTGTTTTATATACATACATACAGACGCGTGTCTAAATTCCATAATAAGCTTATTGGTATGGTTAGTTATTATAACAATGCAACAAGGAGCTAAAACTTTACATTCAGACTAATCCAGGTCTGGAACAGCTGCCATTTTGAGTGGAAGTGTAGAATCATAATCATTCAGCCCATTGAATAGTCCCCCTTTCCAGGCCCTGCCCCATAGTGGCACATTGGCACAGTGGTTAGCACTGCTGCCTCACAGTGCCAGGAACCTGGCTTTGGTCCCAACCTCGTGTGACTGACTGTGTGGAGTTTGCACATTCTCCCCGTGTCTGCGTGTGTTTCCTTCAGGTGCTGTGGTTTCTTCCAACAGTCCAAAGATGTGCAGGTTGGGTAAATTGGCCATGCTAAATTGCCCATAGTGCTTCAGGGATGTGTAGGTTGGGGCATTAGTCAGGGGAAATGTAAAGTAATACGGTCGGTGCATGGTTCTGGGTGGGATACTCTTCGGAGGTTTGGAGTGGATCTGTTGGGCCAAATGGGACAAAGTGAGAACTGCAAATGCTGGAGATTTCAGAGTTGAGAATGTGGTGCTAGAAAAGTACAGCAGGTCAAGCAGCATCCGAGGAGCAAGAGAATCGATGTTTCGGGCAAAAGCCTTTCATCAGGAATTAGCCCTGATAAAGGACTTTTGCCCGAAATGTCGATTCTCCTGCTCCTTGTTTGCTGCCTGACCTGCTGTGCTTTTCCAGCACAACACTCTCGACTCTGTTGGGCCAAATGGCCTGTTACACACTGTAGGGATTCTATGATCTATAGCCTTAAATGTAATAATACTTCATGCGATCATTCAAGTACTTTTTAAAGATCGTGGGGCTACCAGCCTTTCCTATCCCCAGAGGCTATGTATTTCAGAGCTTCAGCAATCTCTGGGAGAAAACACGTTTTCTCAACTCCCCTTTAAACCTTTTGTCTTGCATCTTAAAAGTGTGCCCCCTTATTACTAAGGGGAACAGCAACACTATCTGAATAAGCTTCCTTCTCATCTTTCCCGATTGTGGATAACAATCATTTATCTCCATAATTAATTCAAGACAAATCGCAGCAATAGAGTCCCATCCAATCTGCAAAACTAAGAATCTTATAATCAACAGTTTAAAAACCAATGTCAATGCTACCCACAATTACCCCTGCAACAGCCACAATGTTTAACTGTTCTTCCTTTTGAAAAGAAAGAAAAAAAGAATTCAAACTGTTACTTCCAACAGGATAGCTATCACCAGCAGAGAACCCACATTCTCTCCTGCCACATTTAGAATAATTTCCATGACAAGTTTTTTTCAAGTAACTCACTAAATGAAACAATGATTTTGCGGGATTTATATGTAACACAATAAGTCTGATTGATCAGTACCTGAGACAGATGGCATGTTTAATGATTTTCATGCAAAGCTTTTGAAATTGAATTCAGTGGAAGTCGTTGTTCACTTGTGGTTGGAAATTATTTGTAAATATTTGTTTGTGGTGAACTGTAATCCTTGTTAAGTGCAGAAATCAGCCCTCTATATGCTGTTAATCTGGGTCTATCCAACAGAGAAATTGGGTACTTTGGATACTTGGATAAAATTTCTAACTTTGATGATGACTCCAAGAATATCCTAGTTTGAGAACCTTCATTAACCTAAACGTTTCAAAGCTATTCCTCTATGGACAACTTCAGTTTTGATCCAAAGGTTACTGGGACAATTACAATTCAGTGAATAAAATGTTTGCTGTTTACTACTGAATTGAATTTATTGTCCTGTGTACCGAGGCACAGCAGAGTCAACATTTCAAGTCCAGTGACACCTCTTCAGAACATTCCTGAAGGGTGGGAAGCAAAATGTAGGTAACTGTAGGCCAAATAGCCTAACATCTATTATTGAAATCAATTATTAGGGAAGTAATTAGAGAATATTTTGTCTTGCGAGCAATACAGGCAGATCACAGAGTTAAGTAGCATAGATAAGTCAATACTGTAATAGATTAAACACCAGCAAAAACAAAAACACAGGTACAGACGAATGTTAAGATTTTGTGAGTCCATTCATTAGGGTAGAAACTGTTACAAAACCAGCTGGTGTGTGTGTCCAGGCTTCTCCCTGATGGTAGAGATTATAGGTACAGAAGCCTGAATACACACACTAGCCTGTTTTGTAACAGTTTCTACACTCCTGTAGTTAGAATACTGAATGGACTCACAAACTCTTAACATTCACCTGTACCTGTGTTTTTGTTTTTGCCGCTGTTGACCTATTAATTACTTATCTATGCTACTTAACTCTGTGATCTGCCTGCATTGCTCGCAAGGCAAAGCTTTTCACTGTGTCTTGACACACATGACAATAAATTCAATTCAATTCAAATCCTGATGAAGGGTTTTTGCCTGGAGCATCGATTTTCCTGCTCCTCGGGTGCTGCCTGACCGGCTGTGCTTTTCCAGCACCACTCTAATCTGGACTCTAGTTTCCAGCATCTACAGTACTCACTTTTGCCTACTCAATTCAATTCAGTTCAATTCAATTCAATTCAATTGTCAGACTCATAGTGTGGCATTCTGCATGTACTGGAAGCTACATATATTAATGCATTCAATAAGGATGTGCTTTGTAGACAAAATGAATATGTACATGACTCTGAAGAAGAGTCATATCCAGTTTGTTAACTCTGTTTCTCTCTCCATGGACACTGCCAGACCTGTTAAGTTTCTGCCAGATTCTCTGTGTTTGTTTCAGCTTTGCATTATCTGCAGGCTTTTGCTTTTGTATATACATAACATCTGTTTTAACTCAGTAAACTAAGGGACAGCTTTCTTTGATTCATTTTCAGAGCAATGCCTTGACCAATAGATGTCAACCTGCCTGGTTTAGAAACTTAAACTGAGCAGTTAGTCATAATGAACTAGTGCATTCGCCATGGCGACACCTCTGTGAATGTTATTTTCCCTTTAATTAAAATGGAAATTACTGGAGAAACTCAGCAGGTTTGGCAGCATTTATGGAGGGAAAGCAGAGTCAACATTTCAAGTCCAGTGACATTTCTTCAGAACATTTCTGAAGGGTGGGAAGCAAAATGCAGGTAACTGTAGGCCAAATAGCCTAACATCTATTATTGAAATCAATTATTAGGGAAGTAATCAGAGAATATTTAGAAAATCATAAACTGATCAAGCAGAGTCAGCATGACTTCATGAAAGGAAAAGCATGTCTGACTAATTTATTAGAGCTTTTTGAGGAACTCTCAAAAAGGTTAAATTATAAGAGCCGATGGTGTTGGAGATAGTGTATTGGCATGGGTAAAGATTTGGCTAAGGCCCAGGAAACAGTGATGGGTAATAAGGAGTTCTGTTTCAGGTCGGTGACTTGTGACCAGTGAGGATCCAGAGGAATAAGTACTGGGACTTACCATTATACATTAATGGTTTTGAGGAAATGTACTGTAGCTAAATTTGCAGATGAAACAAAAACAGGTGGAAAGGCAGATTGCAAGAGGGATACAAACAGTTTACAGAGAGATGTTGATAAGTTGCTTAAGTGGGCAAAAAGCTGGCAAGTGGAGTATGTGAAGTTGTTCGCTTTTCTAAATGGAGAAAAACTGCAGAAAGCTGTAACACAAAGGGAGTATGTGTGCACAAAATACTGAATGTTAGTGCACAGATGCAGCAGGTAATCAGAAAGACTAATGCAATGTTGGTTCTTATTTCAAAGGGGGTTGGAGTATAAGAGTAGGGAAGTCTTACTGCAAGGTGCTGGTGAGAACAAGTCAAGAGTACTATAAGCAGTTTTGGTCCCCTTATTTACGAAAATATATTATGTCATTGGAGGCAGTTCAGAGAAGGTTCACTAGAATGATCCCTGGTATGGAGGGAATTTCTTAAGGATAAAGATTAAAAAGGTTGGGACTCTACTCACTGGAGTTTAGAAGAATGAGATGTGATCTCATTGAAACATATAAAATTCTTAAGGGGCTTGACAGGGTAAATACTGAGAGGATGTTGTCCCTCATGGGAAAGCCCACGACCAGAGAGCATAATGTCAAAATAAATAGGCATTAATTTGAGACTGGGATGAGGAGGAATTTCTTATCTTGGAGGGGAGTGAGTCCTTGGAATTCCTTGCCCCAGAGAACTCTGGGGTCAGAATCCTTGTGAATATTTAAGGCTGATCAGTAGGGAATTAGGAGTTCTGGAGAAAAGGCAAGAAAGTGGAAATAAGGAATGTCGGATCATGATCCTATTGAATGATGGAGCAGGCTTGAGGGGCTGAATGGCGTACTCCTCTTCCTATTTCTGATAGTCCTATGGTCTTATAGGATTGAGAAAATGTGACTTCTTTTTAATAATTGTCAAATTCTGTTACTAGTGAAAGAAACTTTACCGTCATAAATTCACTCTTAAAATAAAGAATAAATCACATTCAGTGTCAAAGTTCCAATGCTATATAAGCCAAGACAAAATGTGTGATGTTAAATCTAGGTTATAGAAAATGTGTTTTTTTTTTAAAATGCATATGTGAGATTTTTATTCAAGCTGAAAATATTATATCCCATTTTAGGCACTGAGGTATTTTCATGTTAGATGTAGCACAGTCATGTATCATCAGATACAAAAAACAGAAGTTGCTGGAAAAACTCAGCAAGTCTGGCAGCATCTGTGAAGAGAAATCAAAGGTAACATTTTGGGTGCGGTGACCCTTTCTCAGAACACTTCCCAGCTTTCCCTACTCTTATACTCTACCCATCTTTGAACCAACAGTCCATTCCTGATACAGGGCTTTTGCCCAAAATGTTGATTCTCCTGCTCCTCAGATGCTGCCTGACCTGCTGTGCTTTTCCAGTGCCACACTTTCCACTCTGCTCTCCAGCATATGCCATCCTCACTTTCTCCCAACAGTCCATTAGCCTATAATTAGATGCTGAGTAAAGCTCATTCTCATCAGCCTCCAGCCTGGAAGCGTGGAAGAGCATTTCTTTATGTACCTGAGTGATGACCTTTTTCCATTTTTTGCATCAATGACTATGAGGCCTCCATATTAGCACAATAAATTAGGGTTGTGCCTTTCCGAGATGGCAGTGAAGTGGGATCCTGAGCCAGAAGTCATCTGCCCATCCATTCATTTCCTTTTTACTCTTTCTTTTCATGTTTTTTTTCTTTTCCTTTTTGCCTACTGTCATCGGGTGGCATCGGCTATGTCAAGGCTGAAAGCCAATGCAGACACCTGGCCTCAGCCTGGACTCGAACTCCCAGTCTCAGTGTGGACTCAAACTGCCAACCTCAGTGTGGGGCTCAAACTCCCAGTCTCAGCATGGACTCAAATTCCCGGCCTCAGTGTGGACTCGAACTCTCAGCCTCAGCAGAGCCTCGATTCCTGATCTTGAGGTGAAACCTGGTGCAGGGTGGGTTGGAAGGACTATTAGTGTGAATTCTTATTACTCTATTTTTCCCCTTTATCACTGAATTTTTTATTTCTTTATTTGTCTATTTTTTCCCCAAAAACTTTATATTTATGAATCTGTATCTGGGTGCCTTGGGAGCTAAGATGGCGCAGAAAGTGGCAACTTGTGAACTGTTCACTGTACTCATGTGAGTACATGTGACAATAATATTAATTCTAATTCTAAGTTAGGATTAGTTTAGCACTCTGGGACCATCTTCTGAGAATTAAATTGAGACTGCTCATATTTAGATCTGACTTGAAGTTAGAATGACTATTGAGACTTCAGTCTAATATCTGATAGCACAATAGTTCTTAATGGACCTTTGGGTATAAATATTAAAGATTCAATTAAAAAAGAAATTTCACACATGTTCATTAATTCTTTTCACAATGCGAGGATTGAAGAGCTGAACAGCACCAGCTTGTATTTAACAAAAGCATTGCAAAACAAAAGGCAATATCAAGTCACAGAAGGAGATGTTCTATCAGATGACCAAAACCTGATCAAACTTGTGGCTTTTGGCTCGTGTCTCAAAAGAGGAAAAAGAGCTGGAAAGCAGCAGGTAAGGCATTCTAGAGCACAGAGCTCAGGCGTATGAAGGCAAAGTCATTACAGATGGATCAATTAATATAAAGGACATTCAAGAAGCCAGGATTAGAGGTATGCACACATCTTGGACCATTGGCGAACTGGAGAAGATTACAGAGTTGGGGAGTGGAGGGAGCAAGATCAGAAAGAAATTTGAAATCAAACGTAAGAACAAAGAACAAAATGGCAAAAGAGAAATACAGCACAGGAACAGAACCTTCGGCCCTCCAAACCTCTGCCGATCATCATGCCCTAATTAAACTAAAAAACAAACCTTCTGCCCTTATTCAGTCCCTATCCCTCTATTCCCTCCTTATTCATGTAACCATCCAGATGCCTCATAAATGTTGCCAATGTCCCTGCTTCCACCACCTCCTCTGGCAGTGTGTTCCAGGCTCCTACCACTCTCTGCGTGAAATACTTCTCTCGCACATCTCCTTTAAACTTTCCTCCTCTTACCTTGAACCTGTTCCCCTTCTCCATGTAATTGAAACTTCACCCCGAGGTAAAAAAGCCTCTGAGTATCCATCTTACCTATGCCTCTTATAATTCTTAGACCTCTAAATGATAAAAATTTTAAAGTTGTTATTTGACTGTGTGTTAATCTAGATTGGTGTGCACAGAGGTGATTAGTGAAGTGCACTTGGCATAAGTTAAGATATGAGCAATATTGAGGGTGCAGTGCCAGGCATGCAGTTGATTTGTCAAATATAGAGATGGAGGTCATGAATGAGAGTTTCAGCAACAGATGAGCTGATACACGGGGGACATTGGGTGATATTACAGAAGTGGAAATAGACAGGATTTGTGATGGATTAACAAAGGTGGGAAGTTAATACAAAGGCTACAATGGCATGATTTTAGCAGCACATAATAACTAACTGGAAAGAGCTCATGGGTTCTGGGAAATGGAAGGCTTCTTCTTCAACTTTAGTTGATACCACCTAACTGCTTCTTCAAGGCAAAAGTAGAGTATTCTTCCCACCAAGGTATCATTGAGCCCCACAACTGGCATATTAGAGGTATTACCATTCATTTGAAGTGTTGGGGTTGTGGGTGTGGAGCTGGAGAGATGGTGAACCAAGATGGCCTTGTAGCTGTGTCTGGATGAGTTCTGGCCTGCATGCAAGCATTGAATCTCTTGGCATGTCCACATTGAACAATAGGGTCTCAAAGCCTGAAGTTGGATGGCTGAATGAGAAATTAGCATCAGCCCTATGATGGAACAGTTTGTTCGAGTCATACCTGGAGCAGATGTTTATCATAGGACCTTGACAGCTGTCTTCAAAGTAGCTGTACATTGGAACCCAGGATCTCTGCTCCATGTAGAGCCTATCTGACACACAGGTTACATCAATTCTCTTTGAAGATTCACATGGAATGAAGAACAAACCTCTTTATCTCTTCCTGATTTGTCATCTCCACTATTGCATCACCAGCACTGGTAACAAGTGGCACTTTAATTGCACAAGCCCTTTCCTCTGTTGCCTTTTTGGTGATATTTTGTCCTCTCAAAAAATAATCTTGTCTTTTTTTTAATGCAGTAAATTATATTGGCCAAGCAGAAATGGGCTGTCAAAAAGCAACAGTAACCTCCATTTTCTGCATAGTCAACAAAAATAACTAGGTTTCGGTGTGAAAATGCACTGAAATATTTGGAGTCAGTGACAGGACCACAAGAAGTGAGTGTCTGGTGCTGAGTTTGTGATTTATCATCGAATCCCTACAATGCGGAAACAGGCCCTTCAGCCCAGCAAGTCCACACCGACCCTCCGAAGTGTATCCCACTCAAACCCATTCCCCTGCTTCTCTACATTTACCACTGACTAATACACCTAACCTGCATATCCCTGAACACTGTGGGCAATCTAGCATGGCCAATTCACCTAACCTTCACATCTTTGGATTGTGGGAGGAAACCGGAGCACCTGGAGGAAACCACGTAGACATGGGGAGAATGTGCAAACTCCACACACAGTCACCCGAGGCTGGAACCAAACCCAGATCCCTGGCACTGTGAAGCAGCAGTGCTAGGCACTGTGAAGCAGCAGTGCTAACCACTGAGTCACTGTGCTCTTCTCTTCTGTCAGAATAGTGCGGTGTTGGGAGAGGAGTTGCAAATCAAAATTTGTGTTTTGCAGAATTCAGGGAGACTTTATCCTCCCCTGTTCGCTGGGATTCAGGATCTGGTTCCAATCTAGATGCTTCACCTGCAGGTTCACTCACACTGTGACAGGAAGCTGTTAAACTTTATTTACTTCACTGTACCAGCTATTAATATTATGCTGCATCCACTGCAGACCGAGGATATAGGAACTCCTAGTGTTAGCCCACTTCCGTGATATCAATGCCCAGCTTGATAAATGTGCTGCTCTTTAGTAGATCTCATTCGAGCTTACAAAAATAGCAGCGACCTAGCCGAGAAAGCTTCTGACCTTGACCAGCAAATTCTGCTGCTATTCTCCAGGAAGATGGTGGAACTCCAGATGAATATCAACGTCATTCCCTTTAACTTGTTAAAGGATCTATCTCATAGGACAAAAGTCTTTAAAGTAAAATAAATTTAAGTGTCTTTTTTGAGAGAAAAAAGCAAACACACTAAGAACCAAAATATTGTCTAGACTGTTTCCCCTCTGTAATGATGATTAGCACTTGCTGATTGTCCATTTAGCTGATTGTTCACGTTGTTTAGGGAATGGTAGACAAAGCACATTCTGTTGACATTGATTAATGGAGATATACTCACAAATACATATTTGTGGCTCTTCAATCTATTTAACAGCTACACTTTATTTTTCCTTTTCGCAAATTCCAGTGTTTTCTTTCAGAAAAAAAAAAGGCCAGACTTTGAGGTAAAGGCTCAGAAGTTCTTCAGTGACAGGAAACATGTTAAAATTCTGCTCAATGGGAGATAAGTATATTGTAATAAAACTTGATTTGAAATGAGTGCTCAGCATAGTGCTTGAATTGGCAGCATTGAGCTGGTGTCCATTTATGCCATCTATGTATTTTCAGGGCAATTTGGCACTCCAAGAAATGAGCTAATGGCTGCATACTTCCAGGTAAAGGCCATTAGAAGCATAACAGGCATTGTTAATTTCAGTTTTGATCTTATAAACCTTGAGACTCAAGGTAGGTTTCAAACATGATCCTGATTAGTCTTTTCTGATAAATCCATTCATGGAACTGGTCGAACTGTCTGACGGTCACGTTGTCCTCTACATTCACACCTATCAAAGACATTTTAAATCATTAGCATTGCCCCAAGACCATTAAGGCAGCTGCCAGCAGTTTCAAGGATACTGTGAATGCTTTAGAGAAATAAACTAACACTTACTTGGAGGTGGGGATGAGGTGGTGAAGGGATAGTGTTAGGTCATCTGCAAGCAACAATGTTGTTTGAAGTGGTCTCCTTTGAAACATTTAGGTAGCATTGGATCAAAAAAGACTAATTGGACATTCTGTACTACAAAGCTGGCCTGAGCAAATGTTCGAGTCTGAATCATAAATGGGCATGCGATCCATTTTTGATATTGAACTGATGATAGTATACATTGCAGGTGACAACACCAGGAAGGGCCAAGTAATGGTCTCAACCATTTAGCACCAGGCAAAGTGAGAGTCTTTTGCTCTGTCAACTGGTTATCATTGCATTTGTTTGACTGGCATTAGTTAGGCACAAAATGAGTGGATTTAGGCCCCAGTTCATCATGAACTCGCCAATGATTCTTGAAATTAAAAATCCAATGTTTATTCATTTTGGTACTCTGAGAATATAATCTCTGGCTGGTGTAGTAGGAGAACCCACTACCTTTGCATGTTTCTCAATTTTAATCTCAGGTTTATGGAGGGTAGAACACGGGAGGCTGGCCAGGCGTACATTGGAATGGTCAAGTCTGTAGATACTAAGGTCTTGGATGAGCTGTTTAGCAACTGATGAGCTAAGGCAGAGAGTCAAGTGATCTTACTAAGGTGTACAGAGGTGATCCTAGCAATGGCATGGATATGTGATTGGAAATTCCTTGGAGGTAGGAAGTACATTGTCAAAGACTGAAGACTCTGGTTAAACTTCAGGCAGTTATTAGTGCACAGAACAGTGTGATCAACATTAGCGTGTGGAACTTGCGACAGGCACCAAAGATAATACTGAGTTGGAGGGAATTCCTGATTATCGAGTACTGGATGCTGGGCAAACATTTGGATGATTTAAAGAAAATGCAGAAGTCGAAAGAAGTAGTGATGAGGAGGAGTTAGATGTCAAAGGTTGCTGGCAAATTAAGGATGATGAGGAAGGATACCTTTGCTGCAATCACATAAGATGTCACAAATATAGGCTGACAGGTGGATTTTACTGGCTGGACCTGCTGTGGTTTTACTAGGATTGCCTGATGCAGTCTATGTTGTCTGTAATGGACCAGTGTTGCAATCCCCAATACGAATATTCCTAACAGCTCTCTGAAGAGCACATGAATTTACACAGGACCATACATCTGCTGGGTAGGAATAATCAAGTACAAATGAACAATTCTTTGGATTAAATTGCTTTGTGCTGACTGGCATCATGTCCACCCTTGGTAAATCAATTCAATATGAATGACACATCTGGTCCAATAAAAGAGTTAAAAAGTAATGTAAATACTTGATTAGTTGCTCAGTTAGTTCTTGATTGAAGGACCATTAACTTCTTAATGTATTTTTTGATAACTTAATAAAAATATCTAGAATGTCCAGAATTTACTTTTGGAAAAGTTGGCAGGTACATTGATGAATGTGGTCTCTAGGGTTCTTATTTGAAAAGCAAAGTACAATTACTCTAAACCCATGACCCATCTGGCAATCCAAGTTACAGTAAATTGTCTCAGACAATGACTCCTTTGTGTAAATATTGGGATATGTACCCATTTTACCATATTACATTATGCCACAAGCAAAATTTGGTCATTTTCATCCGAGTCGTTTAAGCTATTTTGATCACAAGAAAGTAAGGAACGTTGTTGATGGTTTTGGACTTTATCCCAGCCCAAGGAAGGAACATGTTTTTGTTGATGGAAAGGCACATTAAAGAGTGACCAAACAATTTTGAAATGCATGTTTGATGAGCAAATGGAAATGCAACAAGAGGACAGACTGAACTCACCCAGATGTCACAAGTTAGATCTCTCCCTTCATTATTTCAATTCTTAAAAAAGATGGAGTTTCATAATCAGTGATTATGTCAGCAGAGAACATTTCTGTATGGCTTTGATGCAACACTGAAGAGATACATTAAGAAAAAAATACATATTTCCTTGATATTGCCTTATTACATTCATGAGTGTTGTGGATGTAAATTTTATGCCACCCATTGCTGGCATGAATGCAGGTTGAGTGTTCAGAAAATACAATCTGTGGTTTTGATAACACCTTTTTGCCCACTGTTGACCTATTTTCCCCACTGACAGTGTGTGGGAGATGCATCAAGCCCTCCACTTGCCCTTAAACCTATCGAGGCCTGATAGTAGCCAATGAATGACCACTTTTGGTGCTTCATTCCATTTCTGCCACTATCCATAGCAGGTAGAGGCCCAGGTCAAGTGGAGAACCAGCAGCTTTTATTACATGGGTTGGTGTTGGTAATGGATTGTGAACCACTTTTTGGGGATCTGCTGTGACCGAAGCGGCCTCCCCATTCCCCACAAGTTCATACCTCTCTCTTAAATTTGCCACACCCTCCTGGCCTCTTTAATCCAGCATCCCCTCAGCACTTTGATTCCCCTTGCTAGAATTTGCTGACTAGCCTCCTACAGTATTCCAATTTTACCTTGAAATCTGTTTTTTGGATAACTGCCTATAGTGCAAATAGTGGCCTCAGCTCAAAAGGAGCACTACTGAGGTCTGGATGGCCAATTGTATTGATCAGAAGTTCCTTAAGTGGCATCTCCTCCCTAGAAGGTGATCACAACCTCTACCATTGATGGTTATCACTGTCTCCATTGTAAAATGGCTACGAGTTGGTTGGGTGACCTTCATAAACTAGTCAGGGGTTTGGGAGGTTGGGAAATGTGGCACCAATGTTTCATGTTGGAGGAAGAAAGGACATTAATGAACCAGATAAACTGGACCTCAAGCTCTAGTTCAGCCGATGAGTGGCAGACCTGAATTTTGAAATGTTATCAGGATTGAGAGGAGTTCAGAGTTCTTTGCTCATCATGTGTTGTTTCTGGAATAACAAGAAGGAGGAAGCGACAGTGCAGAAGCCAAGTTCATTGAACTGATCGGGATAAAGGAAAAAGGGCACTTGCATAATGTGTAGTAACATTCAACAAAGTTGAAACACTATATAGCATACTGCACAATATTATTACAAAGGCTATAGCCTTCAACTCCCAGTAACTTAAAATGAACAAGAGGAAAATAAGGTTAAGCAGCCACCAGGAAAATATGGTTAAGGCAAAGCTGGAAGAGGGAGGAGTTGATGAAAGCTTAATTTCAACCATGGAGCTCTGCAGTTAGGTATTTTATAGTGTTAGAGCTGTTAGTTGCTTTAACATGACAATGATAATTATATAGTTTTCACTGGGCAATGAGTGCCTTCCTTTCTACACAGTACCAGAATGGCAGTTAAGTGAACTCAATGTTCAAGTGCATGTAGTTTTGCTCCGCATTGTGCGAATTGGTTTAGTTCAGTTGGCTCGATCGTTGGTTTACAGAGCAGTGTGATACCAACAGTGCTGGTTCAATTGCCATCACCAGTTTGAGGTTACCATGAAGGACTCTCCTTCTCAACCTCTTCCCTGATCTGAGGTCTGATGGCCCTCAGGTTAAAACACCACCAGTCGCTTCTCTTTAATAATAAGAGAGCGGCCCCTGTGGTCCAGTAAAACAATGGTCATACACACATGTCTTGTGATGCACGGTCTTTAGTTTAAGCTCTTTGAGACACATTCTTTCCTGACTGTCATCTGAACTTCACAGTCTCTTCACTTCTTCTTTTAAATGCATTTTAACATTTTAAGCAAACCTTTGGTCATTTGGTCATTTGGTCAGAGGAGGTAAATATTTTTATCATTGACTAAACCTCCAGTATTTGCACTCCCTGTCATAGATTCAGTGTAGGCTAATTGTAGAACCTTAAACTGGAAAAATTGAAAAATAATAAGATCTAAATGCATATAATACTTTATTAGGAATGTTTAAAGGTATTTCAGAATCCAAAGGGTTCAAATGGATTCAAATCCCTGTTCAGGTGCAGGACTGAAAAATCTCAGCTGACATACTGTGTGTTCTTTATGAACATATAAAGTAGGAACAGAAAAAGACCATTTGGCCTTTCAAGCTTGCTTCATGCTCAATAAAATAATAGTCGATTGATTGTTTCAACTTTCAATGTCATATCTACCTCCAATAACTTTCAATTACCAACACTCACTTTACTTAATCTTTTCGTTTGGAAACAAGGGTGGAAACTCTTGCTACCTGTTTTACATTTGGAGCGAGCTTTCCCTCATGCTATAATTTTTTTGTCGTGATTAAGGTTTTAGATTCTTTAGATTCTGATCTATCATCTGACCTGCTATTTGTCTTTGCACAGTTATACACTTTTACCTTAGATTTAGTGCTTTCCCAAACTCTTTAACCAAAGATGATAGGTTCTCCTTTCGTATTTTTCCTGATAATAAGAATATACTTAGAGTCAGAGAATCATGGAGATGTACAGCACAGAAACAGACCTTTCAGTCCACGTCGTCCATGCCGACCAGATATCCCAACCCAATCTAGTCCCACCTGCCAGCACCTGGTCCATATCCCTCCAAACCCTTCCTATTCATTTAACCATCCAGATGCCTTTTAAATGTTGCAATTGTACTAACCGCCACCACTTCCTCTGGCAGCTCATTCCATACACGTACCACCCTCTGCGTAAAAAAGTTGTCCCTTAGGTCTCTTTTATATCTTTCCCCTCTCACCCTAAACCTATGTCCTCAAGTTATGGACTCCCCGACCCCAGGGAAAAGACTTTGTCTATTTATCCTATCCATGCCCCTCATGATTTTATAACCTCTACAAGGTCACCCCTCAGCGTCCAGGGAAAACAGCCCCAGCCTCTTCTCCCTAGAGCTCAGATCCTCCAACCCTGGCAGCATCCTTGTAGATTTTTTCTGAACCCTTTCAAGTTTCACAGCATCCTTCTGATACGAAGGAGACCAGAATTGCATGCAATATTCCAAAAGTGGCCGATACAATGTCCTTTACAGCTGAAACAAGACCTCCCAACTCCTGTACTCAATACTCTGACCAATAAAAGAAAGCATACCAAATGCCTTCCTATCTACCTGCGACTCTACTTTCAAGGAGCTATGAACCTGCACTTCAAGGTCTCTTTGTTCAGTAACTCTCCCCAGGACCTTACCATTAAGTGTATAAGTCCTGCTAAGATTTGATTTCCCAAAATGCAGCACTTCACTTTTATCTAAATTAAACTCCATCTGCCACTCCTCAGCCCATTGGCCCATTTGATCAAGATCCTGTTGTACTCTGAGGAAAACCTCTTCGCTGTCCACTACACTTACAAATTTGCTGTCATCTGCACAGTTACTAACTATACCTCTTATGTTCACATCCAAATCATTTATATAAATGATGAAAAGTAGAGGACCCAACACTGATCCTTGAGGGTGCTCCACTGGTCACAGGCCTCCAGTCTAAAAAACAGTCCTTTACCACCACCCCCTGTCTTCTACCGTTGAACCAGTTCTGTAACCAAATGGCTAGTTCTCCCTGTATTCCATGAGATCTAACCTTGCTAACCAGTTTCCGATGGGGTATCTTGTCGAAAGTCTTACTGAAGTCCATATAGATCCTGTCCATTGCTCTGCCCTCATCAATCCTCTTTGTTATTTCTTTAAAAAACTCAATCAAGTTTGTGAGACATGATTTCCCACACATAAAGCCATGTTGACTACTTCTAATCAGTCCTTGCCTTTCCAAATACATGTACATCCTGTCCCTCAGGATTCCCTCCAACAACTTGCCCACCACCGATTTCAGGCTCACTGGTCTATAGTTCCGTGGCTTGTCCTTACCACCCTTCTTAAACAGTGGCACCACGTTTGCCAACCTCCAGTCTTCCGGTACCTCACCTGTGACTATCTATGATACAAATATCTCAGCAAGAGACCCAGCAATCACTTCTCTAGCTTCCCACAGAATTCCAGGGTACACCTGATCAGGTCCTGGGGATTTATCCATTTTTATGTGTTTCAAGACATCCAGCACTTCCTTCTCTGTAATTTTTCAAGGTGTCATCATCTATTTCCCCACATTCTATATCTTCCATGTCCTTTTCCACAGTAAATACTGATGCAAAGTACATATAGTATGTCCCCCATCTCCTGTGGCTTCACACAAAGGCCGCCTTGCTGATCTTTGAGGGGACCTATTCTCTCCTTAGTTACCCTTTTGTCCTTAACGTATTTGTAAAAACTCTTTGGATTCTCCTTAACTCTATTTGCCAAAGCTATCTCATGTCCCCTTTTTGCCCTCCTGATTTCCCTCTTAAGTATACTCCTACTGCCTTTATACTCTTCTAAGGATTCACTCGATCTATCTTGTCAATACCTGACATATGCTTCCTCCTTTGTCTTAACCAAACCCTCAATTTCTTTACTCATCCAGCATTCCCTATACCTACCAGCCTTTCCTTTCACCCTAACACAAATATACTGTCTCTGAACTCTCGTTATCTCATTTCCGAAGGCTTCCCATTTTCCAGCCGTTCCTTTACCTGCGAACATCTATCCCCAATCAACTTTTTAAAGTTCTTGCCTAGTTCTGTCAAAATAAGCCTTCCTCCAATTTAGAACTTCAACTTTTTGATCTGGTGTATCCTTTTCCATCACTACTTTAAAACAAATAAAATTATGGTAGCTGGCCCCCAAGTGCTCCCCCACTGACTCTTCAGTCACCTGCCCTGCTTTATTTCCCAAGAGTAGGTCAAGTTTTTCACCTTCTTTGGCAGGTACATCCACATACAGACTCAGAAAATTTTCTTGTACACTCTTAACAAATTCCTATCCATCTAAACCTTGAACACTATGGCATCCCAGTCTATGTGTGAAAAGTTAATATCCCCTACCGTAACCACCCTAATATTCTTACAGATAACTGAGATCTCCTTACAAATTTGTTTCTCAATTTCACTCTGATTATTAGGGGGTCTATAATACAATCCCAATAAGGTGATCATCCCTTTCTTATTACTCAGTTCAAACCAAATTACTTCGCTGATATATTTCCGGGAATACCCTCCTTCAGTACAGCTGTAATGCTATCCCTTATCAAAACCACCACTCCACCTCCTCTCTTACCTCCCTTTCTATTCTTCCTGTAGCATTTGTATCCTGGAACAGTAAGCTGCCAGTCCTGTCCATTCCTAAGCCATGTTTCTGTAATAGCTATGATATCCCAGTCCAATGTTCCTAACATGCTCTGAGTTCATCTGTCTTCCCTGTTAGGCCTCTTGCATTGAAATAAATATAGTTTAATTTATCAGTCCTACCTTGTTCTCTGCTTTGTCTCTGCCTGCTCTGATTGTTTTAATCACTTCTTTTCTCAACTGTACCAGTCTCAGATTGATCTCTTTCCTCAGTATTTTTCTGGGTCCCACCCCCTCCTCCACCTTAATAGTTTAAATCCTCCTGAGGAGCTCTAGCAAATCTCCCTGCCAGTATCTTAGTCCCCTTTCAATTCAGGTGCAATCTGTCCTTATTTTACAGGTCACTTCTACCCCAGAAGAAATTCCAATGATTCAAAAGTGTGAATTCTTCCCCCATCCACCAGCTCCTCAGCCATGCATTCATCTGCTCTATGCTCCTATTTCTCCCCTCACTAGCATGTAGCACCTCTTTGTATCTAACTGTCTCTCCAACTGATCCATTCTTTCTAATAGGATTCGCAACCAGCAGCATTTATGCAGATGTAATCCTCTGTAACATGTAAACTCTCCCTAAACTCCCACATCCGACAAGAAGAGTGTATCACTCTACTAAAGGCCATTTTTGCTTCTTTCAATCTACAGACCCAGAAAACAGCAATGTCTTATTCCTCTACAAAACAGTGCTCCACGCTAACTTAATACTTATGGCTTATATTTTTAAGTTTATTCAAGAGACATATCTCATTATATCTGAAATATATAATGAAGAAAGAACCCACCGTACTCACTACTGCAGACGTACTATCAGGTGACACTTAAAAATATTCACTTATCTTTTTCAGTGCTGTGACCTCTCCCAAACAGGTTCCTCCAAAATCAGTTGTGAATTGCACTGTTTGTCAATTTTCCCCGACGCACTCCGATATCCAGCGATACATGAAATCAATCTTTCTCTCTCTCTCTATCTCTCTCTCTTTCTCTGTCTCTCTCTAACAGTAATTGCTACACCTGGAATTCAATGAAATCACCTCCAACACCTAAAATACCTCAAAAAAGGAGCAGCCTGTTACAGCCAGAAATTTTTCCCATCCTCCATCTTGAATGACCCAGAATCCTTTCTCCTACTCTGAGTATTATGATATCTTGCTTTAAAGGTCCACTACTTTGTCTCTATTGATCTATTCCCTAGCCTAGAGTGTTAGTTCACCTCAGCTAGCTCAAATTCAGGCCCACATAGTATCACTTATTTAATTTTAAAAACTAGCCTTTGACCCAATAGTCTCCCTTTCAAACTGAACGCAAACTAAGGAACATGACTATCCCTCTCTCCCCCCTACAACATGTGTGTAAAAGTTCACATTGCCATGTGGAATCAGACTCTGAGTGATCTGTAATGCATCACTCACTCTAAGGGAATACTAAGTATTGTCGATGTTGTCTTTCAAGGCTCCATGTGCTCTCTTCAGAAGATATAAGAGATCCCATTGCACAATGTAAAGGTGATCAGGGAAGATCTCTCTGGTGACCTGGCCAATATTTTACCCTCTTCAGTTATCTCTAGCTATTATCTCATTGTTGTTGGTGGGTATTTGCTGTGTGTAAATTGGTTGTTGTGTCTTCTTCATTATAACAATGATTACATTTGTTAAGTGCTGTACTGGATATGAAATGCTTTTGGATCTCCTAAGATTATGGTCCCATATAAATGCAAATCTATCTTCCTCGCAATCTGTCAAACAAAGACAAACTGTTGCAGTCTCGTGTTTTCTTCATTGTTGCTGATTCTTATTCACTGCTTACTTACAATGCTGTTGTGGAGGTCATCAAACCATTGTTTACTATTGTTAGGAATGGAGTAAGAAAATCTTATCTTGATTACTATGAGACAAAGAGAATTATAATAAAGAACTTGCCTGGATGGATGGGAATAGCATTTGTGACAGGATGGGCTCAATTTATTTCCTGCTCCTCGGATGCTGCCTGACCTGCTGTGCTTACCAGCACCACTCTGATCTAAACTCTGGTTTCCAGCATCTGCAGTCCTCACTTTTGCCACAATTTATTTATGCATTCACTTATGTCTTCCCCTTCCACATTTATTGAATTTTCACTGAAATCCCTGCCTTGTGATGAGGGATTATTTCGAACTTGTTATGGTCTTTCTGCTGAATGAATTCACATGATATTTGTGGTTTCGATTATTAACAGGCTCCAAAGTACATATATGATTAATGGAGAAATCGTTTATGTTTGAAATATGTAAATTCGGGTGGTTTTTGTAAGTATGCCAACAGAGTGTTTACACAGTTTGCTTGGATTCAAGAAAAATGACAACATATGTTCATTGTTTGCACTTTTTCATTTATTATGTTGGTCTTTAGAACTGATCAGGTAACACTGACTCCAGATGCAAAAATGATAGTTCACCTTTTTTGTTAGATCATTTAAAACATGATAAAACAAGCGAGGATAATTCATAATGATGAAGAAGTTACATTGTCAAAAATGACAATAAAATTCTGAGAAGCTGGTTTCAACACTCAGAATTTTATTTGTTTTGTGGTATAAGCAGCAAATGTGCTGCAAAATCTTTGTTAGAAAATCAGTTGAAATGATGTTAAATTTCCATTGTATTTTATGCAAGATGAGCCTTGTTAAGGCACCAAATGCTACTGGATTCTGTTTCTGAAATTGCTTAGCAGTTGAACTGAGCAACTCAAAATATTTGGGATAATTGGTAAAAATTTAATTCGATTTCCAGTGAAAGCCATTTTATTTTGGGATCTGTAGGAAAATAATACGCAAAGTCAAGCTATGTTTCAAGGGAAAAGACACATCATTTATTAAGTGAAGTCATTCATTAAAAGAAATAGGCAAATTACAGGCAAAGGAAAACTGATTAGCCTTGCCCTTTATGAAGCTTTTGCAATCAGTGACCTACTCTGGTTGGCATGGGTGAAGTTAGACCGGAATAAAAAATAGGCAGCAATATAGCAAACCAAAATTTGAAAAAAACTACTGAGCACGCTTTCTTCAAAAAAATGTAAGTGGGCACAGTCTAAGGTCTAAGGACTTCATCTCCTCCATCTCCTCAGATTTTGGTTATTTTTTCTTTCATCCTTAAACACTATTCAGCACATAAGATATCAATCTAATATGAACTAACAATAACTCATTGTATCACATGAAGGGCCTACCAGCTGTTATCCATTTTTACCATTTATTCAACAAAAACTGATCATCAAATAATAACTCCGTCCTGTATGTAGACAATAAGTTATTTTTTCTTGAAGGATATTGTCATGCTTACACAAAGGGATAAAATATTGCCCATGATGCCCTGTTCGCTCTTGTTGTAACGTAGGAGGTGGGTAAATATACCCTGAGTAACCATGACCAATTTTTAACGCAGGCATGTTTTGCGGTGAGATGGACAAAGGGGACAAAAGCCAGGATATGGTCCCGCACAATTTTATTGAACGCTTTATCAAGGAAAAACAATATTTATCAAACTCTACTTCAAACTGTAACTAAACTCTATCAATCTCTTCACACAACTCTTCAGTAAATAGTCTTAAATTTGTAAGTAAACAGTCTCCAACTTGTATTAGCTAGCTACTTGCTTCCAAGGATTTGCCACACCCTGTCCACAGGTCCCGGCCACCATATTTGAACTGTTTGTCTGAAGGGACTGGTAATAACCATTCAATAAGGCTGGGGAGGCTGTTCTTTGATCTTTGATATTTCAGGATCAGCAGTTGACGATTTGGGCTTCCTCTTGCGTCCAGAACTAGCTCTGGTCTTTGAGTCATCTCATCGAGATGATCTCTCTGGAGATGCCACTGAAGGAGATGCAAAAACCAGAGACACAGCTGGGGCTCCAGGCCTCCTCATAGTCTTTTTGAAGAATCTATAATCTGATACTAGCATTGGCAGGGGCAGAAGATCCAGTAAGGTGACTACTTTCCATATTTGGAGTTCACAAAACATGGTTTTGAACCTTTAGCTGTCAACAGGCTGGGGCTGTTTTTCCTGGAGCGTCGGAGGCTGAGGGGTGACCTTATAGAGGTTTACAAAATTATGAGGGGCATGGATAGGATAAATAGACAAAGTCTTTTCCGTGGGGTCGGGGAGTCCAGAACTCGAGGGCATAGGTTTAGGGTGCGAAGGGAAAGATATAAAAGAGACCTAAGGGGCAACTTTTTCACACAGAGGGTGGTACATGTATGGAATGAGCTGCCAGAGGATGTGGTGGAGACTGGTACAATTGCAACATTAAAGAGGCATTTGGATGGATATATGAATAGGAAGGGTTTGGAGAGATATGGACCGGGCGCTGGCAGGTGGGACTAGATTGGGTTGGGATATCTGGTCGGCATGGACGGGATGGACTGAAGGGTCTGTTTCCATGCTGTATATCTCTATGATTCAATGACTCTATAAGTGTTGTCCTTGTCAAGCTATGATGAAAGCAAATTACTGCGGATGCTGGAATCTGAAACCAAAAGAGAAAATGCTGGAAAATCTCAGCAGGTCTGGCAGCATCTGTAAGAAGAGAAAAGACCTGACGTTTCGAGTCTAACTGACCCTTTGTTAGACTCGAAACGTCAGCTCTTTTCTCGCCTTAGAGATGCTGCCAGACCTGCTGAGATTTTCCAGCATTTTCTTTTTTGGTTCCTTGTCAAGCTAATTGCCTTTGGCATTCTACTGAGCTGGGCAGCACCAAGTCTGCATAACATTCTTCTTACAAAGCAGGATCACTGGAGGAAGTGTAAGCAATGGTTCACTCTGAAACGACATGGCTGTTAGCGCCTGGCCAGGCAGTTCCAGACCAATGTGTCCAAGGTCTGACTGCACGAATACTGTCTGTTCCAGCACTGCAGTTTGCAAATTGGAGAATCCAGCTAAGCTTAAACTTAACTTTTACGTTTGAGTTTTTATTCATGCATATGAAGGAAAAGCAATATTTCTGTCATGATCCTTGAGGTCATGGATCCCCTGCCCATACTCCTTTTTCGAAGTGATGCCTTTGAAACATTGACACCCACCTGAGAGAGCAAATAGAAACTTCAACTCAACATCTTATGCAAAATATTACATCCTACCAGGAAAGTATTATTTCATAAGTAATACACTGAAGCAATGTTTGCTTCAAGTTTTAGTTGTTGTACATGATTCTTATTTAAGTATGTTGTCTCTTTTAATTAATGTTCATGGACACATTATTTATTCCAGACTAAGACCTGTGTGGTACCATCATTCTGTTGTGCAGCTGTGGTGCACACAGTAATAATGCACTTAAGTATCAGCCTCGACTCTGTCTCTGGAGTGGGACTTGAACTCACAGACTTCCAGTTCAAAGACAAGAATGCTGCAGGCCAGCAGTTGCTGTTCAAACTATCACCACACACATTTTATGACAGCAGAAGATGGGATTTCATAAACAGGAGATACTTGTCTCAGTTGTAATCACCGTTGAGAGGAAAGCACCATTTTACTGCCGGGACTCTCAAACTCCCAGACTTAACGCAAAAAGAGGAACATAAACTCACCAAGGCTCCTCGACGACATACTTCAAATCTGAGACCTCTACCATTGAGAAAGAAAAGGGCAAGCATACATAGGATACTGTCGCTTGCAAGTTCCGCTGCAAGCCACACACCATCCTGCCTTGAAAATATATTGGCATTCCTCTGTTCCTGGGTCAAAATGTTGGAATTTCCTTCCGAACAGTACTCGCTGGGTGTCCTAAGGACTGCAGTGTTTCAATAAGGCAGCTCCACCACTGCCTTCTCCAGGACAATTAGAGAAGGGCAAGAAAATCTGGCTAGTCAGTAATGCCCGCATCCTATGAAATGAATAAATAACTAAAGGAAAAGCAATAGCTGCGACTTGAGTTAGTATGGATGTAAAGTAAGATAAGAGAGTGATTGGGAGGGAGGAAGAATATAGATAGGCAGTAAGAAATTTTAGTCCACAAAGGTCCATAGATATCTTTCTCCATGAAGAGGAGACATTTGTTTAGAAATAACTTGAGGGTAGACAGAAGTGGGTACTGCAGATACTGGAGGTTAGAGTCAAGATTAGAGTGGTGCTGGAAAAACACAGCAGGTCAGGCAGCATTCAAGGAGCAGGAAAAATCAATGTTTCGGGCAAAAGCCCTTCATCAGGCCTACGGATGCTGCCTGACCTGCTGTGTTTTCCCAGCACCACTCTAATCATAGTTTGAGGGTAGCCATGTCACATGTTGGGGTGAAAGTGACAGCTGAATCCAGATAACATTGAGTCACAGGTATATAGGAGGAAGGGAAATTTCACAGGCCTGATACGGGGCTGCATAGAAATGCAATTTTAATTCTGTCTTTTGACATTACATAACCAATTAGACATGTGAACAAGGAGCAAGCCATCGGCCCCTCAATCCTACCTTGCCTTTTAATGAAGTCATGGCTGATCTTATTGTAGCCATAAACCCACATTCCTGCCTACCACTGATAAACATTTACCTCTTCCTTGCCATGAATCTATTTCCCTCTGTCTTAAAAATATTCAAAGACTCTACTTCCACCTTTGTATTAGCAAAAGAGTTTCAGAGGCTTACAACTATCAGTGAGAAAAATATTAACCTCACATCTGCTTTCAATGGGCTGCCCCTTACTTTTAAACAGTGACTATTCATTCTAGATTTTTCCATAAGAAGAATTCTCTCTACATTTACCAGGTCAAGATTCCTCTGGACCTTTATCAATCAAGTCACCTTTTACTCTTCTAATCTCCAGTGGATACAAACCTTTCCTCATAAGACAACTCACCTATTCCAGATATTAGTCTGGTAATAGTTCTTTGAAGTTTTTCTACTGCATTTTCATCTTTCCTTTCTCAAGGTGACCAATATTGTACACATTATTCCAGATGTGGTCTCACTGATGCTCTTTATAACTGAAATATGATTGTCCTAAGTTTATATTCGGTTCTCCTCACATTAAACGACCATGATTTTAACTTTCCTAGTTACTTGCTTTAAGTACATATTCACCTTTAGTGATTCATGCACCAGGCCATCCAGATCCCTCTACATCTTAGAGCTCGCAAACTCATGCTGTTTAGAATATGCATCTTTTGTATTGTTCTTGTCAAAATGAACGCATTCACATTTTTATACAAACCTTTTCTCACTCAATTAACCCATCTACATATCCTCTTCGCAACTTACATTTCACCAATTTTTGTGTCATTAGCAAATTTGCAAACTGTACCTTGCACCCCTCCATCCATGTTTTTTACATAAATCCCAGCACTTCCACCACATCCTGGGGATTATCACTGCCCAGAAACTGAACTGGACTAAATAATTACAGCTAAAAGATCATTGTGGCACACCATTTGTTACCAACCATAAAAGGAATATATTTATTCCTTCGCTCTGCTTTTGGTTAGCCATCCAATATGCTACCTACAACACCGTGTGCTTTTATTTTCTGTAAGAACAATTGATAGGCATTTTATCAAATACATTCTGGAAATATAAGTACAGTAAGACCACAGGTGGCCCTTTGTCCATCATATGTTACCCTCTCAAAATACTCTAAAGTTTGCTTAAACATAATTTCACTTTCACAAAATCATGTTGACTCTGCCCGATTTCCATTTTTCTAAGTACTCTGCTATAATTACTTTAATAATAGTTTTGAACAATTTCCCTGTGATAGATGTTAAACTAACTGGTCTGTAATTTTGTACTTTATGCCTATCTCCCTTTTTGAAGAAGGGAATTAGTTACATTTGCTATATTCCAATGGGCTCTTCTCTGAACCTCAGCAGTTTCTGAAAATAAAAACTCCTGCATCAATGAGCTTCCGAGTCACTTCTGTTAAGATCTTGGATTCACTCACAATGTAGAAGAAGAATCCTTAATATATTATAAATGCTTTCTCACTCTTTATGTTCAAGGTAGTGCTACCAGGAAATTATGATCTATCACTCATGTTGTTCCACTGTTGCCAGACTAAACTAAAAGCAGTTATCATAAATGGGAGGTTCCATTTGCAATAATAGCAGTAGGTTTCTATTTCAAAGCAAATGTGTTTAGTCAGAAGTGTTGCTGTACATTTGGGGTCAGTTAGTAGAGTTGGCCGGATAGCTGATTTACAATGTAGCGTAATATAAACAGTGCAGATTAAATTCCTGCACTGATGGAAGTCTTGCCTTTTCCCCTTGCCTGAAGCATGGTGTCACTCTAGTTGACTTTCCCTAATGAAAGAGAGGGACTCTGGTGACTTTACCTTTACAGGCAAAGACCGTTTCTCAGATGAAGTAAAAATTTTATTAATTTTTTATAATTTGTTATTTCTGTCAAAACAATACTGAAACATGCACATGGCATTTGATAGCTTAAAAATGTGTTGCTGGAAAAGCTTCTTCAGGGCTTATGCCCGAAACGTCGATTCTCCTGCTGCTTGGATGCTGCCTGACCTGCTGCGCTTTTCCAGCAACACATTTTTAAACTCTGATCTCCAGCATCTGCAGTCCTCACTTTCACCCATGGCATTTGATATACCAGTACTACATTTGTAGAGCACCACAGGGCACACATTAAGCTCACTGAATCCATGGAAAGGGCACGACTGTATGGAAGGTAAGAAGTGCGGGATGAGGAAGGATGAAATTATCAATATCATCTACTACCAACATCACCCATTCTAAAACATAAATCATAGAACAGTACAGCACAGGAACAGGCTCTTCGGTCTACTATGTCTGTGCCGACCATGAAGCCATTCTAAACTAATCCCATCTGCCTGCACATGGGATTAGTGTCCTTCTATTCCCAGCCTGTTCATGTGTCTGTCTAAATAGATCTTAAACATTGCTATTGTATCTGCTTCTACTATCTCCCCAAGCACGGATTCCAGACACCTGCCACCCTTGCACATCTCCTTTAAACTTTCTCCTTCTTACCTTAAACCTATGCCCCCTGGTATTTGACATCTCTATCTTGGGGAAGAAACTCTGACTATCCACCCTATCTACGTCTCTCATAATTTTATATATTTCATCGCCAGAGTGAAAACAATCCAGTTTATCCAACCTTTCCTCATAGTTAACACACTCTAATGCAAGCGACATCCTGGTAAACCTCCTTTGTAACCTCTCCAAAGCCTATACATCCTTACAATAGTGAGATGGCCAGAACGGTGCACAATACTCCAAATGTAGACCTAACTGAACTTTTATACAGGTGCAACATGACTTGCCACCTTTTATACTCAATGCCCTGACCGATGAAGGCAAGCATGCCGTATGCCCTCTTTACCACCTTATCCACTTACGTTGCAACTTTCAAGGGGTGATGAACTGCTCCCAAAATCCCTCTGTCTATCAATGCTCCTCAGGATCCTGCCATTTACCCTTTCTTATTGTATACTTTCCTCTTGCATTCCACCTCCCAAAATGCATCATGCCTGGATTAAACTATATCTGCCATTTCTTTGTCCAACTTTTGAGCTGATTTAAATCCTGCTATGTCTTTTCATATCCTTCGTCATAACTCTGCTAATTCTTACAATATGTGCAAACTCACTAATCAGACGATCTACATTTTCATCCAAATCATTTATATCATCACCAGTGGTGGTCCCTCTCAGACGAGGTTGACTCTCTTCCATTGTCAGGGTGTTTCTGTAGGTGGCTGTACAGACCAGTGTGTCTTCCACAGGTTCTGTTACACTTGGGCCAGATGGTGGTCATGGAAAGGGGTAGGTGGGGCATTGAGCTCCTTTTGTTGTTTTCCCCCCATTTCTTCCAACAGCAAGTCTTGAGGTGCTCAACACCTTCCTGGATGTTCCTCCTCCATTTTGGACGGTCTTGGGCCAGTGATTCCCAGGCATCTGTGGGATTGCCACACGTCCTCAGTGAGGCCTTGAGGGTATCCCTGAGAGACTTGCTATGTCCACCTGGGGACTTGCCTGTCATTTCAGAGTGGGAGTAGAGCACCTGCTTGAGGAGTCTCATGTTGGTCATGTGGAGGACGTGTCCAGCCCATCATAGCCAATCAAGGTGGGGGGGAGGGTCAGTGCCTCAATGCTGGGGATGTTGGCCTGGTCTTGGACCCTGCTGTTGGTGTGTCTGCCTTCCCAGCAGATTCACAGAATCTTGCACAGGCAGCATTGCTGGGACTGTTCCAGTGCCTTGTGGTGTCTACTGTGGACAGGCCATGTCTCAGAACCATATGGGAGGGTGGAGGAGAATTGTTTAAATATATTTCAAGCAACAGAGGTCCTGGCACTGATCCTTGTGGAACACCACTGGTCATAGACCTCCACCTCCAGTCAGAAAAGCACCTCTTCATAACTACCCTTTGTCTTCTATAACCAAGCCAATTTTATATCCAACTTGCCAAAACACCGTGAATCCCATGTGACTTAATTTTCTGGCACAGTCTACCATAAGAGACCCATTATATGCTGTAGCAAAGTCCATGTAAACTACATTCACTGCCTTGCCCTTATTAATCTTCTTCGTCACTTCCTCAAAAACCTCCAACTCCATCATGGCATGGTGGCCCAATGGTTAGCACTGCTGCCTCATAGTGCCAGGGACCTTGGTTCAATTCCGGCCTTGGGAAACTGTCTGTGTTGAGTTTGCACATGCTCACTGTGTCTGCATGGGTTTCCTCTGGGTGCTCCGGTTTCCTCCCACAGTCTAAAGATGTGCAGGCTGGGTGGATTAGCTGTGCTAACTTGCCCTTAGTGTTCAGGGGTGTGTAGGTTAGTTGCATTAGTCATGGGAAATGCAGAGTAATAGCGTAGGGGAATGGGTCTGGGTGGGTTACTCTTCAAGGGTCGGTGTGGACTTGTTGGGCCAAATGGCCTGTTTCCACGTTGTAGGGATTCTGTCACCAAATGTGTGAGACAAATCTGAATAAAGCCATGCTCAGTCTTCCTAATAAATCTGTTCTTTTCAAAATTTTCCTAGTTTTGCTTCATGTTCTATCCTGCATATTTCCATGTCAGCTCCACTGGCCTTGACTCTCTCTTGTCCTTCTTCTTGTATTGACAGATGGAGCTCTGTCCTGCAAAAATATTCGGTGCACAACCGAGAGGATTCTATCCCTCAATGCAGCTCACAAGTTGAAGGTGATTGCAACTAAACTGGAGAAGAAATGTGGAAAGGAGCAACAGCAACTTGCATTTACACAATGCCTTTAACTTGGTAAGATGCGCTGAGGCTATTCACCTGCAGTTGCATAGCAGGAAGTGGTTTTGAGCCAAGTAAGTATAGATACCAACTCTACTTCCTATTTCTAATACAGTGTTAAACCTTCTAACCACTGGACTGGGGCTATTGGGAACAACTGAAATAAAAAAAATGCTATGCAAGACAGGCTCCATTTTTGAATACACACATTGGAGTGGGTGGAAACCAGGTGCGGTGCACCAGCTTGCCTCCCTGATATCTGAACAGGTTCAAGCTAGCATTTTGTTAGTGAGCTATAAATCGGTGTCAAATGACAAGCAAAACTCCATCCTACTAGTCTTTAATGATGTTGTCTCCGACAGATGTTGTCTGACTGCAGTCAGCTGAATGTGAGATGGGAAAGCCTATTATTGGGGTTGTGTGGGTGGGGAGGTGTCTGAGAGGATGGGGTGGGATGAGGTGGAAGGGTGGCGAAGGGCCCAGGGCAGGATGTTAGAGGGGTTGTCAGAATCTACTGACAGCGGGGTTGGAAGATTTTTGTGGGGGTTGGAGGAGGACCGTTGGTCCTCTTGGTCCAATATGAGTCTTAAATTATGTTGTGGTTTCATCAGAGATGACTGGTGCTGGCTTGTTCTCTCAAAGTCTAGATGAATGGACTTGATGTAATCTAAACCTCATCCACCCATTTCTCTTGGCAATTCCATACAATGTCCTAAAATGGCATTAGATACTGAGTTACAGTCTCTCACCTGTTTTAGGTGTATAGGGTACGTAACCAAGTCTTCAATGACTGGTTGATCATTTCTTCAGTGAAGAACTGAGTTGATCAGAAGCTCAAAGATATTCCCTTCCATTTTTGCTTTGAATGCTCAAGGCGAGGTTGTGGTCACTGGTTAATGGAAGAAAATAACTTGAGCCTGGATGAAGCAGTAGTTTATCGAAAGCCGGCTGTACTGCAAATGAAATGCTGGAAATTGTTTGATTCTTAAAAAAAATGTTTTCATTTAACTTTATTGTTTCTAGTTTTGTAACATATATCTCTTCTGGCCCCAGAAAAGGATACCATGGCCATTAGAAAACAGATCCCCAAAGGAAAATATGTCTTTAAAGTAGGGTAACGTGCAAGCAAATTGGAAAACACATGATGCACATCACGCACAGCAGTCAGTGCTACCTGCATTTTAAAACCTCATTCAGTCTCTTGTTTCAGACTCTTGGCAACTTTCCTTGGCTCTTCTCACTGTATAAATACTTTGGTCTGAGCACAACTCTAATGGAGGAAATGTTTGCACTGTGCAATGTCAGTTTTTCCAAAATTATTCCAATGCTCAGACCACATCAAGAGAGAGTCTGAAAAGACAATCAGAAATTGGGGTGATCAAATATCTTTCTCTGGGAATGTAATGTGAAAGGAATGTTTTGTATTATAAAGTGGCTGCCTCCCATGAACCTTTGCACCTGTTAAATATGAACCCAGCTGAAAGAGGCATTTGCGGGCTGATTCCTATTCGTCCTACTCCAAATTATCGGCGATGACTTGTTTAGTAATTGCCTAAAATCCTTAGTACCCATTTGAGAAGATATCAGGCTGTTGGCAGCATTAAATAACTCTTATTCTAAAAAGTAGTAACTCCTAGGGTGGAATTGAAAAGCAGTGGGGAATGTAGATGGTGAGGAAGATAATCAGGTGGCTTGGTCTTAAGGAGATACCCAATGGGAAGAGTCAATTAATGACGACTGAATTCTGCCTGGACTGCAATCACTTCAATGACAGGAAGATTCAGCCGACCTGGCTGGTGAACTGATGGAGACAAGCTGTTGGTTTCGGGGTGTAGGAGTGTGGGTGTGGTGCAACCTTAATCTTGCCAATTTGTGCAAAACTGAAGAATTGATTCAAGGGCGGTGCTGGGAGACACCCCTTTGCCCTCACCTCAATTCCTCTGATCCCCGTTGAGCGCACAGAACTAAATATTGATATCAATCTCCTACAGGGAAGTCATTTGCTGTACCAACACTCACAACATGGCTGTGGTGCTGTTGTATTCAAGAGCAGCTGGCCTGAATGACAGCAGCTACAGGCTGGTGGAATGTCCTGTTCTGGACTCCAACTCCAGAAGAAATCTCGATTAGCTGCCTGATTACTGGAAGTTCTGGAAAGCTTTCTTATCTCAGTAGGCCATGGATTTCTCTCCTGGTAACTCTCCCAGTTGTGGACTTGATCCAAAAATGGGACGATCTCAGCCTTAATCTGTGCAACACTTGGTACGTTTTAACCCAATACCTCATATGTATTTTGATTATTTTTATCCCAATGAATTGATTATTTTGGGATCTTTCATTCTAAGTGAAGCTAGTTGCGTAGAATCTCGATGTACTGCTAAACACTGTTAACCAAAGTAACCCAGCACTGACTTGGCTCAGAGATGCTCAATACTAAGGTTTGAAGAGCATGGCTCCAAGTCACACTCCCAAAACTAAGTTGACAATCACACAACACCAGATTATAGTCCAACAGGTTTAATTGGAAGCACACTAGCTTTCGGAGCGACGCTTCTTCATCAAGGAGGGCTCAATCCTGACACACAGAATTTATAGCAAAAATTTACAGTGTGATGTAACTGAAATTATACATTGAAAAATTAATTGTCTGTTAAGTCTTTCATCTGTTAGAATACAGTGATAGTTTCACTTCTTTCATGTGTGATTGTTAACTTTGTACACCCCAGTCCAACACCGGCATCTCCAAATCATCCCAAAACTAAGCCCGTGATTCATGACGACACAGTACTGAAGGAGTATAGCACTGGCAGATGCTGTTTGGGTTGAAAATTTAAACTGAAGCCATGTATCCAAACTCCAAAGTGTTAAAAGATACTGTGGCATCTGGAAGAGACAATGGCTTCTGATATCTTACCCAGCAGTTCTGTATCTTCAACAATCTCCAGCAGGAGCAGACAACCTGCATCTTTATCTCATTGCCTTTTGTGGGACCTTCGTGTGTGCAAATTGGCTGCCATATGTCCCTGCCACAGACACAACACTTCAAGTGGTTTAGGGTTTGCTCTGGCTGAGAGAACTGCTACATAAATGCACATTATTTTCTTTTGCTATGCTAAAGGAAGTTGCAGGATGATTATCCCTGTAACATGCATGGCCAGAAATTTCAAGGCACATTATTACATACTGGGCTGAGCTTCACAACTCAAGGTAAATGTTTGAGCACCTGCCAATATACTGTTTGCAATACTCTTTCTATTGTAATGCTTTTAACTGTTGCATATTCCACTATTGTGACTAGAGTAACTCAATCTGAAGAGCAACAAAGGGAAAAGTAATCTTCATTAATAAGAAGAAGCAAATGTCTAAGAATCTAAGAAGTCTAAGAAATGTCAGTGTAAGTCTATAGAAGTAAAAACTATAAGATGTGTCTGAATATGTTGAACATCTCATAGAGATTGCCAAGATTAATAATGTTGATTTTTCCCTTTCACTTCTGTTTAACTATATGCTCCAAAGGGATTATCTCCTCATGGTTATTTAGGAGATAATACTTCTCACTATTACAATTCCAATCCAAGTCCATTCAATTGGCAACAGTCTCTATGTCTGAAGAATAGCTAATTTCAAAAAAGAAAGAAGTGCATGTGCTTACAATTGCATCTTATTCTCCATTTAGAAGTCTGTCCATATTATACATAGCTACAAATAATGTTAGAAATCCCCTGGATGATTAAGAAAGATGGTGTTCTGTTGAATCCATGATTGGTCAACATGAAATATTCATGAAGTGTTTAATCATATACTGATGCAGACTTTGCAATATAACTGAACAAAGAAAGAATAAAGTTGCATTTCTATAATCCCCTCACAGTCTCTGTATGTCCAACAAGTCAATAGGTGATAATCCCATGGAGCTCCTTTGTCTTTGTATGATTGATGCCTCACTGCTTTCAGTCCAAACAGGAGTGTCACATTGTGCCATCCTAAACTACTAAAAGATCACCTTATTCTGGTTTCCAGTTCCTCCCAGGTATCTATGGCCCCAAACTGGGCCCCTTCACAACCCTGAAGTGCAGGGTCACACCAATTCATCCAACTCTAGGGATGGTACCAATCCCTGTCTTTATACTGCATGGAATGTCAGCCTAGATGTGCTTAAACACCTGAACTGGAGCTTGAACTCGTAACCTTCTGACTCAGATGTGAGAATGTGACTCACTGAGCCACAGTCAAAATCCTGCATTCTCACCAACAGGTAGTGTTTGGTGAGGGTCGTTCAGGTGGTGGCACTGTACAGCCTGAGAAAGCAAAAACCCAGCTGTGAGAACTTATAGACGACCATAATTAGAGCTGACTCTCTTTTAAATGAGTTAAATACCAACACATGTCCGTTGCAGTTTTCTACTGTTGAAAGTTTTGAAAGGATTTTATGCTGTGACAAAAGAAAATACCATGACCACACAGAATAACAGATTTCAGATCAACTAATAAATACATCCTTACATTTTCCATTCCATTGACTAGAAATTACCATTTCTAAGCAGTCAGTCAGTTTGGAATTTTCTGCCTTCGTGCATAATCCAATAAACCACATCTCATATTACCATTCACCTCTTTCCACATTCAGTCATCTTAATTTGCTCTTTTCTTTTTCCTCATCTCATTGATGCTTTCCCCTCTCTACATCTGTTCTGTCTTTAGAACCCATTTTCCTGTGACCATTCATCATGTCTTGAATAATTCATCATGTTATTTAGACCAGGGATACCTGTTTCCCTTCAACAAAATTTATGTGTGTGTTGCCAGTTCCTTTTCATATATATAAAAGGGCTTCTACAGATAATGTGAGCAATCTGCTCTTTAATAATGGGGCATTTATGCTGGGTCTGGCAGATCCTGTTCCAAATTTCTGTGATAGTGAAAAGAAATGATATTTCATTTGAGAATTGTTTCCTAATGCAGAACTTTTCAAGAACCTTGGCCTTGGGTCTAAGCTGTCTCTGAACAGGAATTGTTTCACTAAATTCATTTTTAAGGCCAGCAACAACTTATTAATGCAATGAGATTGCAGTTCACTAAACAGATTGGTTATAAATACAATTACTTTCATCAAAGAAATTGAAAAGGCAATCCAAGCAAATTTAGGCCACACATGTTTCATGTCTTTTTAACTTTTTTCTATTTACTTTCTCAAACAAAACCATAGGAAAAGTCATTCTTGGGGAGGATTCTGCTGGTTGTAAATCTTTGCTGTGTTTTCTCAGGAATAGTGGAGGCCTTTGTGGTTTAGAACATGTACTCTGCTGTTCTTTATGTTGCAATCAGGCTTGCAGACTACGTGAAAGAGTTCACAGTAAAAGCTATAGTTGAGGATGTTATTCAGATTGTGGTCTCCTGTTTCAGGACAAAACACAAATGGAACATTTAAAATAATCATCGACAAATCTAACTAGTTTAACGTGGACAAGCTGTCACACAGTCTGAGACCTTATAAAAATAGATGCCGTTGGCAAACATCAAATTCCTGATGAAGGGCTTTTGCCCGAAACATCGATTTTCCTGCTTCTCGGATGCTGCCTGACTGGCTGCGCTTTTCCAGCACCACAGTCTTGGCAAACATCAGACTTAGTCTAGATATCCAACAGAACATCTCTAAGATAATAGTTTGGTACATTTATGGTTAGTTTTTCATTTACTTATACTCTGGATTGTGGTAGAATTAATTATTGCTCTCAGGGAGAATCCAAACAAGACTCTCATCACATATTTGGTTCTTACCAGGAATATTTATTTTGTAATTTTATATATAATTTACTAACCAGTAAATTGGTTGGAAGCCAATTTATTTAGTTGGTTTATATATCTGAATGACTTTTACATACTTGCTCTGCAGTAAAAGAAAGAACTTGCATTATGTAGCACTTTTTCAATCTCAGGAGGTCCTGAACCAATTTACTGGCAACCACTTTGAAAGTGTGGTCATTGAAATAATATGGGAAAAGTGGGAACCCATTTTAAAATAGAAAGATTACACAAACAGAAATGAGATAATGATTATTAATCTATAATTTTATGGTGTTTATAACCAGATAAATTTTCTGAAAACAATAGCAACCTACCTTCCTCTTTTTCAAACCAATGGCCTCAGATCTTTCCTGGAAATTAAGAGGCTAAATCAGTTTAATCACCCACTTAAAAGACAGCAACCCAGATAATGCTGCACTCCCTGGGTACTGACCTGAAGTATTAGATTAGATCTTGTGCTTGAGTCTTTGGAGTGGGCCTTGAATCCTCAATATTTTAATCCATACATGACAAAGGGCGGCACCACCCTCTTGACCTGTCCTACCTGTCCATCTTCCTTCCCACCTAGCTGCTCCACCCTCCTCTCCAACCTTATCACCATTACCCCCACCTTCATCTACCTATCGCTCATGGGGAGGCACAGTGGCTCAGTGGTTAGCACTGCTGCCTCACAGCACCAGGGACCCGGGCAACTGTCTGTGTGGAGTTTGCACGTTCTCCCTGCGTCTGCGTGGATTTCCTTCGGGTGCTCCGGTTTCCTCCCACAGTCACAAAGATGAATTGGCCATGCTAAGTTGCCTGTAGTGATAGGTGCATTAGTCAGGAGTAAATGCAGGGGAATGGGTCTGGAGGGTTGCTCTTTGGAGGGTCAGTGTGGACTTGTTGGACCGAAGGGCCTGCTTCGACACTGTAGGGAATCTAATCTACCTTCCCCCAGCTCCATCCCCTTCCATTTATCTCTCCACCCCCTTGGCTCACAAGCCTCATTCCTGCTGAAGGGCTTTTGCCCAAAACGTCGATTCTCCTGCTCCTCAGATACTTCCTGACCTGCTGTGCTTTTTCACATATAAGTATGGGTTTCTGTGATTAAACAGATTGCTGTTGTTTCACTTTTTAAATAAGAAAAGCTACTCTACATGTTGTAAATGTGCATTAATATTTCAAGATTTTGAAATAAATCATTTTAATTTTTAATTGGTACAGAAGTAATTAAGTATTGGAACTTACTTGTAGCAATGATAAAGGCACTAATAACTTTTATAATGGAGCAAGATATTCATTAGTCTAGTAAAATGTTGGTTTGATTGATGATAAACGTCACTAACATTACAATAGGTTCTAACAGCTGGAATAATAAAAAACAAAGAACTGCAGATGCTGGAAATCTGAAACAAGATAAGAAATTGCTGGAAAAACTCAACAGATCTGGCAGCGTCTGTGGAGAGAAAAACAGAGTTAACTTTTCGAGTTCAGTGATCCTTTATTAGAACTGTTAATAAAAAGGGGTCATTATTGATCTGATTCTGGACAATGAGACAGAGAAGCAGATGACCATTAGGTACAGGGACATTCAAGAAGTAGTGGTTGCAATATAATTAGCTTCATTGTGACAACTGAGATAGGAAAGTACAGGATAAAGACAACTCCCTGGAAAAAGTGCAGTAATAAAATGAAAAGGTGCCTTGTCTGTATAAAAATTAAAGTACAATAGAAGTGAAGATCAACAATGAGAAATATTTCAAGAGTGCAGACATTCCAGTTAAAGAACATTCCAATGGAGACATTTCTTTTAATTAACCTACAGAATCAAGTCAATGAATTATTCGGTCAATAATGATATTTTAGGGGATTGGTTAGCTCAGTTGGCTGAATGGCTAGTTTGCTAGCCAGAGCAATTCCAATAATTTGGGTTCTGGAATCACCACGAAGGTCCCACCTTCTCAGCTCCATCACCTTCCTCCCCCCTCCCCCACCCCCACCCCAGGAAGCATTGCAATGCCAGGTTAAACTCACCACTAGTTGCCTTTCATTGAAATGAGACAGCAGACTTTTGGGACAATGGCAACATGACCAATGACATCTGAAAATGAATAAAAATTCTAGGATACAAATTGGACCTTGTAGTGTCCACTTTATGATCTTGAAATGGATGCAACAAAGGCAATTTTGAGAATCAAAGGGCATTTGAAAAATGCTAGGCCCAATATTGGATTGAACCATTTTTCAGGCATTACCTGAAATACACATTTGATTCCTTTCAGGTGAAAATGACAGACCTATTGCTTATTTGAGACCTCCTTGATCATAATAGAGTATGACAGACAGAAACAGAGCAACTGTTTGGAGGGCAGAAAACAAACGTGAGGAGACAAGCAAGCAGGTGTTGTGGTGAACAGATATCCATTGTTGGAGCATATTTCCTTACTATTGTTTCAAATAGCCTGGACTCCTAGACTAAGTGGACTATGTCAAAACTTGTCTTTGACGCCAAAATTGTGATGAGGATTGTGGAATTTTGCAGGACGATCTAGATAGTTTAGCATCTTAAAAAAACCTTTTGAAGTGAGAGTAGGAAAAAGGGATATACATTAATTGGCAATGTTTGAAATACAGTAAAGGGTTAGGAAGCACCAAATGAAGAAACCCATCATTCTAGAAACTTGTGGGGAAGACCACTGAAAAGGAAAGGGAATCTGTCAGGGGGATTCATTAAACAGGAATCTTCTGTTCTAAACCGTGTGGAAATGAATTTCTCTCTTGTACGGCTCCAGGACTTTGGAAGGAAGCCAGAACCAATACTAGCATGAATAACTTACTCTGCCTAATCTGTAGCCATTTTGTCTCATTACTGCACTGTTGGGTTTGGTGAGATGATGGCAATATTAACATACTACTATGCTATCTGATGTAAACCTCCAGAATCTGGCATTGATGGTTCCAGAGGAGCTGGATATTGGTGAAGTGGGAAACCTGTTCGGTTGATGAACTCTGCAGGTTGGTGAGAAGGCACTCTCAAAGCAATGTGGATGCAGATTGTGCGCTTGCATCTGGGGGAAAACCAATGTTGTTCCTTGTCGAGTGGGACAGGGTTATAAACTGGTCTAATCTGGAGAAAATGTAATCTGAGATTTCCCAGATGCATTTGTACTCTGAAGGTTGGGAGATGCCTCACTTAAAACAGGCCACCAGCATAAAACCTAGCCAGCTTTGACCTTGGCCAGCACCTAGATAGGATGGCCACCTATATCTTCTGAGCATATGTCCTGCTCTAACAGTTGAGACATTTCAGTGATGGGGCCCAAAGGACACGTAGTCTCCATCTGACAGCTGCAGATAAGGACAGAGAGGTCAGCAGATTCAAGCTATGGTCATTCTCCCCCTTCTCCTTAGTAGATCTTCAGCTGCTCCCTCTGGAAGCTGTGCGGTAGGCAACGACAATTTCTCTTCTTGCTGGGCTCAGTGATGACATTCTAATGGGTGTCTTCCTCAATCCTGTTTTCCGATTAGTGACAAGTCCCAAATGCTGTTTCCATCTCAGGTAAGTGATCAGATAATCCCTGGGAAATGTTAGAAATAGAACATCACAGTGTAACACTTCTCCTAATCTTCCACGAAAATTACAATGAAACAACATGATATATCCTCACACGTTCTGATTTGGAGGCTTCACCTTTGCAAACAAGGACAATGTCATGCCTCCATAAGGAGATCTAAGCTTTAAGACCATAAGACCATAAGACATAGGAGTGGAAATAAGGCCACTTGGACCATTGATTCCACTCCGCCATTCAATCATTGCTGATGGACATTTCAATGCCACTTACCCACACTCTCCCTGTATCCCTTAATTCCTTGTGAGATTAAGAATTTATCAATCTTTGCCATGAAAACATTTAATGTCCAGGCCTCCACTGCGCTCAGTGACAATGAATTCCACAGACCCACCATTCTCTGGCTGAAGAAATGTCTCCTCATTTCCATTTTAAATTGACCTTTCTAAGCCATGCATTATCTTTATAACATAATATGGATGTGTTTGCGGAACAAAAGCACTAATACTACATTAGGAGAGTCAAATGCAGGCACCCATCACTGTAATAGTATCTCTACCCCAAGAGAACAATGTGTGAGCATCACAATGCTTGCCGTTGCATGCTTACAGTTAGGTGTGAAATGTGAGAGTTCTGAAATGTTGCTTTTCAATATCAGGTATGAAGAGTGATGCAGAAATAACAAAGCTAAGAGAGATCTTCAAGCGTCTTCCCTGTGTAACTTTATGTATTTGACAGGACAGGGAGCCAATTGATGCAAAATATGTAACAGTTGTGTTGGCTTGTTGCCATAATGTTCAGTTTTGCTGAAATTGTGAGCTTTCAACAGAATCCAATTTGATGCCTGATGGATGCCATTACCCAATCAGTGGATACATGATTTATACAATTGTGCCAAGCAGGGCTCCCATACAATTAATAACTCCAGCAAGAGAAAATAAAAACTTACTTTGCCTAATCTGCAGCCATTTTGTCTCATTATTGCACTGTTGGGTTTGATGAGATGATGGCAAGCTTTCAGATTCCTGTCCAAGTGAGTAGGTTACAGTGACTGCCTGCTTCATCCTTTATATTCCCTTTTGTGTTACTTACCTGTATTCCCAAAGACCATCCATCAGCACCACACTCCCCAACACTTTCCGTTCAGCTCCTCTGTTATCACTGTCGATGTTCCCCATTTGCCCCCTGAACTCATGGCTTTATGAATTGCCATGACATTGTTAGTCATTCACTCCCACATACTGAGGCCAGAGTGATTGTGTTTTGTGTGAGCACCTCCTCATTCGACTTCCCATTCCCTCCTATACTTTGTGAATTCTCAGCCTTCTAACCGGAATTATTACCTCTTTCATCATCATTGTTCCCTCAGCGACGCAATCTAATGAACTTAATCCCAGACTGAAGCATCCGACTTTCCCCAGGACTGCATAGGCTGTGCCCTGATGGGTCTGCTGACTATTAGCCCCAGGACTGACAGTTGCCCACCCCTGGAGTAAATTTGGAGAATAGCCCCAAATGATCATAGTCTGTGTCACCGATGGATGTCCTTGTGGCCCTATTGACCTCCCTGTAATCTCCAGAGTGGTTCCACTTGACCTGCAGGATTGACCATGACTCAAACCCCAGACTGTAAAGAGACTGATCCCCAGTCTCTGGTCAGACCAAGTGCCTGACTGACCATGGCCAAGGCTGTGGTCTGAGACCAGAGGAGTTCCTTGATAGCATGTGACAGCACCCACTGACTAACCATGGTCCCTCTTCACTTTTCTAAGGACTGGTCCCCTTCGACTTACAGACACTTTGATGAAGCTGGCACATCTGTAGGTATGACATTGATGTAATAAGCCACTGGACAGCATCAAGTGACCCTTTGACCGTTTAGTGTTCTGAACACCAACAAGCCTGCCTCTTCCTCTGTGCTGAAATACATGCAAGCTACATCAGCTGGTAGCCTGTAATGCAGCACTGAATAGCGTATGAACTGAAATGTAATACAGGTTAGAGAGATTTGATAGTTTTGAAGCCAACACAAAGTGAGTGAGGGCCAAAAAAATGCAAATCAAGAGACATAAGATGCATCATGTGCAAACGCATGGGATGCATTTATGTCCCGATGTGAGCAGAGTCATGCAACTCATAAGTGTTCCTGAGATCCAAAGTGAAGTCGTAAAGAGACAGTTAATTGTTTCCAAGGTAGCCATGTTGAATTGGTGAGGCTGGTGATTTGGCAATACCCACTAGAGTGGAGGACAGGTGGAAGAGGACGGTGTCCATGGGAGCACTGATAGTGATGGTGGAGCTGGGTGAGGAAACCTTGGCTCCCAGTGACTGTGCTGACTGTCACGATGGAAATTGGTGCCATCTACTTCCTAGGGGAACAAGGGGAGAATGAGGAGATTTCGAGAAATAACTTATCATTTTGGGGAAATGTTGAGAAAACAATGCCTCAATGTTATGGAGACTATGTCTTTTTTATGTTTTGCTATTTTAAAACTGTGACCTGAAATGAGAAAGAACTATTTGAAACTAGGAGAATTATAAGAATGGTTGGATGTTTTATGAGTGAAGAATTTGATAACTATTGTGACCATAGTGTTGCTGTGATTCCAGCAATGTGCGAATGAATTGGAGCTCAGTGAAGCTGATTAATAATTGATCGCTAATCCACACTATTGACAAATGTCTTCTGCTCGCCAATGCCAAGCTGATTCATTGTCAATTGGCTGTACAGTTTGCCAATTGAGCAAGACAGAGCAAAGCAAAGTCAGTCCTGAAGAAAAACCAGGAGATCTGCAGCAGCTAAAACATTCTCCCAATTCTCTGTAGTAAGCCACTTTAAACCGCAAGAAAACCAATTTATCGTTCCTTCAGCAGGTGCTGCAATTTGTGACTTTGAGTTGGATCAGCCAGAGGACTTTCATAAGTGAACCAGCTACTCTGTGCCTCTTGCAAATGGTGCAAATATTTGGAAAAGGGAAGGTTGATGAGAAACCTTAGTCATCAGCAAGGATCAACCCACAGATTTCAAGCAAAAAAAACCTGTAAGAACTGCAAATGCTGAAGGGTCACTGAACCCAAAACACTAACTCTGATTTCTCTCCACAGATGCTACCAGACCTGCTGAGTATTTCAAAAATTTTGGGTTTTGCCACAGATTTAAGGGGCAGAACTGTTTTTTCAATTATCCCATTGCCCATGCATTTTTCCCATGTTTAAGTTTACAAGATGTTTAGTGTTTAAATCTGTAGAGTCTACTTGACTTCATTTAATTGTTTACTTATAGCTAGAATTTAAAGACCTGTGCTAAATAATGATTCCTATCAATTCCAGAAACCTGGTCTGTGCTTTCTATCAATCTGGCTCTGAACTTCAGGTAGTTTGGGAATTTTGTGTATTTCTTTTAAAAACTTGAACTTTTGTTTCACTTGGAGAATAGTGACTTCTCGCTCATCTACCCCAATGATTCATGACCATGTCCGCAATCTGAATTTTCAGTCTCACCATTACTTTCTCAACCTTCTTATCATTGTCCGTGTTGGTCAAGGCCTGTGAAAGTTCTGCCCCATAAATTATTTTAAAAGCAGTTTATCACGTTGATACAAGTAGAGGAATACTAAAGGTTGTAGTGAACAAACATAAAAATGAGGTTGGAAAGACAATTTTGTTGTATGATGACAGTCAGACAGTGGGATCATTTCTGTGCGGTGTCATAGATTCGGACTTCTGCTATTTTAGATGTTTAAACATCTAAACAGTGACGTGACAACATTGTACATTTGATGCTAATACTGCTTCTTGAAGAGGACTTTGGTTTATTCAGTAGAGAGTGTGATTTTCACTTAATTAGCATTCCACAAATAAAATTAATGACAATTATCGATTTCATTAATATGTGTCTATAGCTTTAGCAGAATAATCCTTCAGAGAGAGTTAAAGACATACTTTTCCTAGTTGAAAGTTCAATGCTGAGAGCAGTGTTCTTGTTGATAAAATTATTGCTGTCATTCTGCAATTTTTATTTTTTGCATCATATTCATACCAGTTTATATAAACAGTTATCCAGCTATCATAAATATCTGCATTTTACATTTTTTCCTTTTTTTTCTTGCACATTTCAGAGAATCCACTGGCCCTGTTTTCATTTCAGTCTTTTGGGCACACTAACCTTTTGGAGACATTCCAACTAGCAATAGTCCAACACCTGAACAGCAAAGATGCTGATTCATTTAAGCCTCCATACATACCATTAATTGTAAATACTTCATTGACATGGTAAACTGTGACATTAATAAAGGATTTGGGAACTGACTACAGGTGCCCTGTGCAATAAGATGATGTGTATTTAAAACAAAAAGCAATCAGAGACAGATGTTAGACCTCTCAAGTCTGAAAGATTATATATCTGCACCGTCCAGTTGATTTTAAATGGACTGCTGTGGTTTTAATCCCATGGTGTAATGTGAAACAGTTGCATGGTAACTAAAGACACTATTTTATAACATAATGTTGGTCCTGCACTTCGAAATTCAGGGCTCAGTCACAGTGGTGAGGTGGGCTATCTGCCAAACTTGCGGTGGGTTAGTACTGCATGTGTTTCACAGGGTTTTATAATTTTTCCACTGCCACAAGTAATTAGGAACGATACTAAATTTTAAATCATAGTTTTAGCATTGTAAGCAATGTGCTCAGTCCCAATTACAAACCATTATTACATTTTCAGCAGCAAAGCATACTCCTGACAGGATAAACCAATGACAGGACAGCCAATGTGCCACAATCCTCACTTTGCCAATATGCTGAATGCCAATCTTCCAGCCCTCACCTAAAGGAAGGAGAGCCAAAACATGAACATGAGAGTGTCTTCATTAATTAAATCATTCCAAGATTTTTGATATGCAATAAGGTTTAAATAGTACAGTAAAGTAGTCAAAGAAAATTAGCATTTCTGAAGTTTAGCAGTGAATAGCTCTGCACCCCTGCTGCCATCAGTAAACATCTATAGCTCAATTGTCTCACCCCTACCTAATCCAATTGGAACATGTGACCACATGTCTCCTTATCAAATTACTGTCTGACTGTAATCCTACACTTGCACAGACTTGTTCCCAAATCTTTGGTGTACATTATTGGAAAAATATGACACTCTTACTGAAAAATGTTCTGATAATTTATTTTAAAACTAGTATTCGTACACATGAATTAGAAATGTATATTTGGGAGCAGAATATATTAGCCTCTTCGTTCAATTACTTGAAATTACCCATCAGTTTTCTGGTCTTTTTGAATATATGGCCAAGGTCTTATTGAAACTCAGGTAATTGACAATTGAGCCATCACAAAATAAACTTTAACCTCTCCTAGTCGGATTTGAGGTACAGGAAATGTACAGGCTGACAATTTCCATTTTGAAATAAACATGACAGCAAGTGTCTTGGACCTCGTCATCCCTGGGGACCATTTTCTCACATGACTGCCTGCTTTTCACTTTATTATCTGTGCAAGCAAGGCACTGCATGACTTATTCAATGATTCACACATGTCAGGTGAGTTGGCAGTTCTTGCCACTAGTAAGACCTTCTGACTTTGAAGGTTCTGGCACCGTAATTTAAAGACCAGATGGACATTACTCCACTCCCTGTAAGCCAGGAACTTCACAGGAGCTTGTGGTGGTCACCACCAGAAGACCAGAAATGCCTGTCAAGAAGTTGAAACTGTCCCCCAGATTTACTCAGCCCGATGCTGTTTCTGAAGATGGCACCTGGAGGCAATCCTATGAGACCCACCCAGACTAGAAACAGATCACAATACAGTGTCACTGGACTGCACAGAAGGGATTGCAAGCAGTGCCACAAGAAAATGAATGGTCTCCTATACTTTGCAATGTGGGTGGTATTATCTTCTCCCTGCTTGCTCACATTCTCAGTGGCATCATACGCAGTCTAACTCTGCCACTGCACAGGCGTCTGAAATCTGGATAGCTGTCCTGCTTCAATGTCTCATTCATGTTGCACCCACACAGGCTCAGCCCCACCTCAAGCGACCAAAAGCTCCTGGGCACAAAACTCCTCACTGACTCAATGGGGACAACTCAGCACCTCACATGGTTTTGCACACTCATACCCATCACAGTTAACCAATCTCGATATCTCATTGCTGGGGAAGCTGGTGGAGTACTATATAAGAGCTGAAAATGTGTTGCTGGAAAATCGCAGCAGGTCAGGCAGCGTCCAAGGAGCAGGAGAATCGACGTTTCGGGCATGAGCCCTTCTTCAGGAAGAAGGCTCATGCCCGAAACGTCGATTCTCCTGTTCCTTGGATGCTGCCTGACCTGCTGCGCTTTTCCAGCAACACATTTTCAGCTCTGATCTCCAGCATCTGCAGTCTTCACTTTCTCCTAGGAGTACTATGTAAGGAGAGCCAAGTCTGGAGGTGGGACGGAGGTGTTGTCAGAACACAAGTTCCTTATCACCTTTGAGGAAAGGGCTGTCTCTCCAACCCGGGAAGGCAGGAACGATCCTGTGGTGACTGACAGACAGGAGTGGGGCAGGAAATGAGTAAGCAACATAGCGTTCTGCTCTTTGATGACCATGAGGGCAAGCTTGTGGGTGAGCTAGTGGGCAGCTTCACCAGCTAAATCCTTCTCTTCTCCTCTGTAGGGTCCAGCCATACTAGCATCAGGCCTTGGTATAACAGGCCACAATGTGAGTCCCCTCTCCCCTCCCAGTGCCAGTGTGCCTCTGAGGAGGAAGACAATGAATTCTCAGAGGAATCGCTGGCTGAATAGTTTTCGATCATTCCCACCAGCACAGAGACAATGGCTTCCATGGTTAGCCTTGTTAGATTAGACCGACAATCCAGTGAGCGTATTACTGATGCGTGCCTGCCGATGGTGGAGGGAGATATGCCCGAGATCTCCAACACTCAGAGGACGCATGGTGGCCTGCTGAACCCCATAAGGAGAGTGTGCCTCTGTACTCAGCCATGAGTCACATGGTAAACCGGCAGAGAGACAGAGAGAGTCGAGAAGTGTGGCGCTGGAAAAGCACAGCATCCAAGGAGCAGAGTCGACATTTTGGGCATAAGCCCTTCATCAGGAAACATCGATTCTCCTGCTCCTTGGATGCTACCTGACTGGCTGTGCTTTTCAAGCACCACACTTCCTGACTCTAAATCTCCAGCATCTGCAGTCCTCACTTCCTCTCAACCTGCAGAGAGAGAGGCAGGGGGACATCAGACAGATGTGCCAGAGACCCTGCAATAGTCTGGAGAGAAAGATGGAGATGTTCAATCAGATTTCCACGACTGTGTTGCCTCAGGCATGCAAGTGTCTGGTTACCTCCATGGAAAGGCTGGTGGATATCTTGGAAACCCATGTTTGCAACATTAATGATTGTGGGACATATGCTTGGACCTAAGCTGCATTGCTGTAGCTGTGGGTGCTCAGCATCAACATCAGGGGAACACTCTACCTCACACCTGTCACTGTCACTAAGGTAGGTGTAGGAGGTAATGGTCAAATCAAAGTCAGTGTGGGGTTGAATGGAGGGAAAAGACGTACACTGCATAGCCCACAGTCATTAGTGAGGGAGACTCAGGCATTGCAAGGATACAATGAAGGTTCATTGCATTCTGCAGTATGGCAGGGGTAGGGAGGGAGTTCGGTACATAAGGAATGGTCTCAGGATGTGGGGCAACTTGGTAGTATTCACCAAGGAGGGGACTCCCTAACGTGGCTGTTATGTCTTTGACACAAAAGCCGTGTTAGTGCATCAACCAGGAATGTGTGGTCACAGTAGTGCTCACTGTACATTTGTATTTTAGCACCATTGCTGATCTAAGTCAATCCTTGAGCAATGTGTCAAGCAGCAAGTGGAGGGGTGACAGCCAACTGTGTAATTGAAATATTAACTGGAACACAAACTATTTACACCCAGCTCTGACACCGTGGAAACAGGTCGCTATAAGGTTGCCTCTGGCTTGGTGGAACATTGCCCTGTTGGCAGCTGGCCCTCTCAGAATTCCGCCCCTCAGGTATCTACTCTCACTTCTGTACCTGCCAACACAACTGGCCTTTGAGGACTGGGATTGAGGAGGGTGCAGGATCCACACCCTGTCTGGGGCAAACTACGTCCACTGCCTGACATTGGAACCTCGTGGTCAGGAGGCTGAACGTTTGTTCAACGTGCTTACTTCCTGGTTGAAGCGAAGGCTCGTTGTCTCTGGCCTCAACATTGGCCTGAGGATTTCTTATAGGTGTCATTAGCTAATTGTGGAGGGGACATTCACTGTTGCCTAGCAACTTCCCCTTTGTAAAGGCTAAGTGCTTTTCAACGAAGCTGATATTTTTAAGTGGTCCAGGGTTTGTGGCTGCTCCCTAGCTATCTTGCAGAGACCTGTTGCAATCTCTGGCTGCTGCAATCTCAAAAGATTTGTACAATAAGGGAGTGGAATCCCTGTTGGTTCATGGTAGGGTGCTTGGATTGCTATGGAGGTACAACTAATTGCACTGTCTACCCGTGGGAAACCGGTGATGGCTCGAAATCCTACTGCCATTGCTGCCCCCCCACCCCCACCCTGATATTGAGGGGGAAAGGGATGAACTGGTGGATTCCTGTGAAGAAAACATCAGTGACATCCTGAATGCAGATATGACTTGATGACTGTAAAATGCCAAGACATCCTCAGGAGCTCCCTGAAATGATCCACTCATAAAAGGAAATGGTGACAGCATTCCACCCCGACCACAAGCCACAGTGTGAAGAATACAGCAGACTTGTCCCTGGAATGGGGAACAGCCCTATGTAGAGAGCTTGAGCAAATGGGACCTGTATTCTTCTGAGTGTTGAAGAAGGAGGTGAGCTCACTGAAACATACAAAATGCTTAAAGGGATAGGCAGGGTTGATGGAGGTGAGCAGTTTCCCCTTCCTTATTTCTCAGTTCCACCCACATAACATTACTGGATGATCTCCCAGGAATAACCTCTCTAAGTACAGCCATAACGTTATCACTAAACAAAAATGCCCCTTCCACTCCAGCCCCCCTCCCCCTTTATATCCTTTCTCTAGCACATATACACTGAAACATTAAGCTGCCAGTCCTGTCCATCCCTGACCCACATTTCTGTAACAGCTATGATATCTCAGTTCCATGTTCCCAACTATGCCCGAAATTCATCTGTTTTACCTGTCAGGCCTGATAACAGTTCCTTCCAAAGAACAATCCCTAGCTCCTCCCTACGACCGACGTAATTTGCTTGGTCCCAATATAGTAGCTTGCCAAAAGTTCCTGCCTTATCCTTACTCATAACTATCTTAAAACTTAAGGAGTTGTGATCACTATCTCCAAAATGCTGTCCCACTGAAAGGTCAGTCACCTGCCGGGTTCATTAGCCAGTACAAGATCCAGTATGCTCGCTTCTCTAGTTGGATGATCCAAATATTGCTTCAAAAAACCCTTTTGGATGCAGTTAACAAATTCTGCCACGTCGACATCTCTTGATCTAAGGGAGTCCCAGTCAATACGACGGAAGTTAAAGTCATCCACTATGATAACAAAAACAGAAATTGCTGGAAAAGCTCAGCAGGTCTGGCAGCATCCGTGAAGAGGAATTAGAGTTAATGTTTGGGGTCTGGTGACCCTTCTTCAGAACTGATGGTAGCTAGGAAATGGTGGTTTATATGCAGAAGATAGGGTGGTGGGAGGGGGTAAGGCGTCAATTCTAAGTGGGGATAGAGCCCTAGAGAGAAGACCAGTTAGACAGACAAAGGAGTGGATAATGATTTAGCTAGGAGAGTGAATAGCTGTTAATGGGGACTGTTGGGAGCTAACAATGGGCACTGTGTAATGGCAGACTATGTGATAACAAGGCCTGGTGTGTGGGGTTGGGGGCTAGGACATGGGAGAGTTCAGGCCCTAAAATTATTGAAGTTGATATTGAGTCTGGAGGGCTGTGGGGTCCCCAAGCAGAATATGAGGTGTTGTTCTTCCAGCTTGCACTGAGCTTGCTGGAGCACTGGAGCAAGCCTGAGACAGAAATATTGGCCAGCGAACGGGGTGGTGTGTTAAAGTGTTAAAGCAACTCAAAGTCCAGGTACTTTTTTGCGGCAGAATTTAGGTGTTCTGTGAAGTGGTCACCCAGTGAAGTGCAGGTAAAGTGCTGCTTCACTTGGAAGGTGTGTTTAGGCCCTTGGATACTGAGGAGGGAGGAAGTAAATGGGCAGGGGTTACACCTTTAGTAAATACAGGGGAATGTGCTGTGGGAGGTTGTTAGGACTGAAGGAAGAGTAGACTAGGGTGTCCCAGACGGAACAGTCCCTACAGAAGGCGGACAAGGGAAGGGAGGGGAATATGTGTCTGGTGGTGACATTTCGCTGGAGTGGTGGAAGTGGTGTTTGATGATCTTCGTGATGTGGATACTGGTGGGATGGTTGGTAAGGACAAGCTGTTAATGGAGACTGTTAGTGACTGACAATAAGTTGCCTGTAACAGCAGACTATGTGATCATAAGGCCTGGTGTGTGAGATGGGGGTAAGGACATAGGAAAGCTCAAACCCTAAAGTTATTGAACTCAATATGGAGTCCTGAAGGCTACAATCTCCCCAAGCAGAAAATGAGGTGCTGTTCTTTCAGCTTGCACTGAGCTTCGCTGGAGCACTGCAGCAAGCCTGAGACAAAGAAATTGGCCAGGGAACAGGATGGTGTGTTGAAGTGGCAGGCAACTGGAAGCCCAGAGTCTTTTTTGCAGACAGAATGTAGGCGTTCTGTGAAGTGGTCACCCAGTCTACACTTTGTTTCCCCAATATAGAGGAGACCATAGTGTGAGCAGTGAATGCAGTAGACTAGATTGAATGAAGTGCAGGTAAAACACTGCTCCACCTGGAGGTGTGTTTGGGCCCTAGGATAGTGTGGAGGGAGGAGATAAATGGGTAAGTGTTACACATTTGCCGATTATAGGGGAAGTTGCCATGAGGCTGTGGGGGGGAGGGGTGGTGTCAGGAATGAAGGAAGAGTGGGTCAGGATGTCCTGGAAGGAACAGTCCTTGCAGAAGGCGGACAAGGGAAGAGAGGGAATATGTGGCTGGTGGTGACATCTTGCTGGAGGTGGAGGAAATGGCAGCTAATGATTCTCGAGATGTGGATGCTGGGTCAGACCCAGCTGAGAGCCCTGTCAACAACGATGATGGGGAATCCTCGATTGAGGAAGAAGGTGGACTCGATTGTTGAAGTTGTCATCATTGGAACCAATGCGACAGAGACGGAGGAATGGGGAGAATGGAACAGAGTCTTTACGGGAAGTAGGGTATGAGGATGTGTAGAGAAGGTAGGTGTGGGAGTCGGTGGATCTATGGTGGATATTAGTGGCTAGTCTTTCCCCAGAAATTGAAACAGAGATATTGAGGAAGAGAAAGGAGGAATCAGAGATGGACCAGGTGAAAGTGAGAGCAGGGTGGAAATTGGAAGCAAAATTGATAAACTTTTCCAATTCTGGATGTAAGAGGGAAGCAGCAGCAATGATATCACAGATATCACACATATATAGCAGAAAGAGTTATGGATTGGGGCTGGAATAGTTGTGGAACAAAGAATGTTCCACATAACCCATCAAGAGACAGGTATTACTAGGGCCCACATGGGTAGCCATGGCCACCCCTCTGACCTGAAGAAAATGAGAGGAGTTAAAAGGGAACTTGTTGATGGTGAGGACGAGCTCAGCCATGCGGAGGAAGCTGGTGGTGGTTGGGGATGGTTCAGCCATTTGTTCCAGGAAGAAGCAGACAGTCCTAAGACCATCCTGGTGGGGGATGGGCGTGTGAAGGGATTGCACGTTCATGGTGAGGAGGAGGAGGTGGATGGAGCCTGCAAACTGGAAATTTCAAAACTGGCATAAAGCGTCAGAGGAATCACAGATGTAAGTGAACAGGGACTGGACCAGGGGAGAAAAGATTGAGTCAAGGTAGGAAAGAGATGAGTTCAGTGGGGCAGGAGCAGGCAGAAGCAATTGGTCTGCTGGGCAGTCCTGTTTGTGGATTTTCAGGAGGAGGTAGAATTGAGCTGTGAGGGGCTGGGGGCCTATCAGTTTGGAGTGGGGGGAGATCATCAGATGAACTGAGGTCAGTGACTAGTTGATACAGTGGTCTGATGTGCCATGGTGGAGTCATGGTCCTGGAGGAGGTATCTGAGAGCCTGGCACTCAGCCTCTGCAATGTCAAGGTCAGCCCGCCAGACTACAACAGAACCACCCTTATTGGCACAGACTTAACAACAAAGTCAGGGTTGGATCTGAGTGCATGGAGTACAGTCAGTTCTGGAGGAGATAAGTTGGAATGGTTGAGTGGGGGCAGAGAAATTGAGGCAACCAATATCATGTTGACAGTTCTCAATGAATAGTTTGAGTGCAACCTTATTGTTATTTCATCTTTACGTAATCCGCCTACATATTTGTTCCTTCTGGAGGCAGTTGGGAGGCCTATAGAAGAATCGTATCAAAGTGATTGCATCCACCTTGTTTTGCCTCAGTGTATGAGCCATCCAGCATATCCTCTCTGAGTGCAGCTGTAACATTCTTCTTAATTAGTAATGTAACTCCTCCACCTCTTTTATTTTCCTCTCTACCTCATCTAAACCAACGAAACCTTGGAACACTGAACAGTCAGTCCTGGCACTCTCTCAACCAAGTCTCTGTAATGGCCATAACATCATAGTCCCAGGTTCTGATCCAGGCTCTAAGCTAATCTGCCTTACCTAAAATACTCCTTGCATTGAAATAAACATGCTTCATCCCATTATTATTATCGTGTTCATTTACCTGGTTCTGCTTGTCCTTTCTTTCTGATTTACAGGTCCTAACATCTAGCTTCCCTTCAATCCCTTCACTTGCTGACCTATTACTCTGCTTCCCACACCCCTGCCACTTTACCTCTTTTGTAGCAGCAGTGAACCTTTCTGCGAGGATATCGGTTCCCCTTCTGTTTGGTACAACTCATCCTTCTTGTATAGGTCACCTCTGCCCCAGAAGGGGTCCTAATGATTCAAGTCTTTGAACACTTACCTCAAGTGGAGTCAATGTGTCAATGTCATTTTTGATAATCAGTTCCATTGGGGTGGCAAGGTGGCTCGGCAGTGAGCACTGCTGCCTCACAGCACCAGGGTAAAAACAAGGACTGCAGATGCTATAAACCAGAGTCTAGATTAGAGTGGTGCTGGAAAAGCACAGTAGGTCAGGCAGCATCCGAGGAGCAGGAAAATTGACGTTTCGGGCAAAAGCCCTTCATCAGGAATAGAGGATGAAGGGCTTTTGCCTGAAACGTCGATTTTCCTGCTCCTTGGATGCTGTCTGACCTGCTGTGCTTTTCCAACACCATTCTAATCTGGACTCACAGCACCAGGGACCCAGGTTTGATTTCAGCCTCAGGTGACAGTCTGTGTGGAGTTTACACATTTTCCCCATGTTTACATGGGCTTCCTCCCACAGCCCAGTGATGTGCAGGCTAGATGGATTGCCCATAGTGTCCAGGGATGTGCAGGTTAAGCGGATTAGCCATGGGAAATACAGGGTTATGGGGGGGGGGAGGTGGAATTCTCTTTGGAGGGTCAGTGTGGACTTAATAGGCAATTACATAACAATGCGATCTGTAATATATTCCTGCTGGAATAAAATAGCCTAACTACTAATTCATTATGAGCCAAGTCAAAAGATGTTTTGCATTATAAATACAAATTGATCATAAATATTCCTTCTTAGATATTATATTACAGACCCTTTTTAAACACACACTTCCCTGTAACTTGCTCACTGTTTGGCCCCCAATATCAGGCTGAAAAAGAAAGGAATATTACAATTCAATATTGGAAATGTGTTTCTTCAATCATCAGGTCACTGTTTTACAGAGCTATGTTTCATCCAGGAACTTTAAATTCCATAACGGTCTAATCCGCACTATGGGATTTTACATCTATTGCCTTGAGATCCAAATCTGACACCTTTAAAGGTGATGGCTGATATTTAACAGTCTTAATCAGCCACCAGCCTTGAATATGAGTTCCAATATTCCTGACTTCTCAATAAAACTTCACTCAAAGGAATTTGCAATAGCTATTATTTGTGTTATATAGCGATATTTCAGCTGTTAAAATAACATGGGTGTGCATGTAAAACATCAAAAAAAGGCAATTACTCTATAAATGGTCGCTTCAGCACAGTGGCTGAATTATTGAATCACCCATGAATTTCCTCTGCAATACTTTAAAGCATTGGAAGTGTAGTCGTGGCTTCAGTCATCCAGATGTTGAATTACCATTTGTTTTCTCATAATAGCATGTGTCAGTGGTGAAATAACAAATAAAGATAGCCAGAACTTACATTCATAATATTGTATTTGCTCACTCATAATGGCTTGCTAATTGTAATGAGATTGACAAATGTAGAGAATATTTTACAGTTTAAAGACATTTCAGCATCTTAAATACCTAACAATCAAGATGGAGATTTCTACAAAGGACGGGTGATGGACTACTCTTCGCTCTAATACCTTGGTTGTGAATGTGTCTCAGCACTTAGTATGACAGAATTCAAAGATAGCATGTAACTATCACACTTTTATTAAAATGTACCTAACTAGATTGAAATAAAGTTTACAAATTACGAGGTTTTCTTGAGTTTTCTTAAGAAAAAGGAATTTTATTACCTGCTACCCAGAGAAAAGATTAGAAATATGAAATCTCACACACATACACACACACACCTAATAAGCTTAAAAATGAGGCAAAGGCAAATAATACCACGAGGCCGTCACCTCCTCAAGAGGCCTAAAGAATGGCAACTCCTCCACTGGTGGGTCTGGTGCAGACAGCAATGAGATGGTGGAGGAGAGGTGGTGGTGCAGGTTTCACTGGTGGACTGGCTCAGAGCTCAGGACTCTCCTTCAATTATATCTTTTTATTCTTTAACTATTCAAAACAGCAGTGGAGTGTGGTGACGATTGGAGCTTTTCACTGGATTATCCACTGTAAGATGCAAGTGACAATAAATCATCCAACTTCAAAAAGAAATCTGTAACAAAGAAAGACTGACTAATCTTTCAAACATAGATCAAAGCTCTGTCAAATGGCTTATGCAAGAAATATTAACCAACTTCCAGAAAAAAACCTGAAGCTATTTGTCAAAATTCAAATGGACCATTAGAATTACAAAAATGAGTCTGTGTGTCAAAATTACCTGTATTGTAGTATGGTGACAGGTGCTGGATCTGTCAATCACTCAGTACCAATGATTACTTTATGATATCATAAAAAGATGCCTTTAAATTTTATTTGTACACTTGGTTTGAGGCAATGTTCTAAAATTAAATAGAACTAACCTGTAATACATTGCTCACAGTTCTTGACATGTCAAAATGTACTTTGTCCTGCTAATTTCTGGATAAGCAGTATTTGATGAAACATCACCCTTCTCTCTTTCTATGACCTGTTGGTTATGCCATGTACATAATTCATTTTCTGCTTCAGTCAGAGCAATGTACTTTTTTGGCTTAGAACATGCTGAAATTGATGTCTTACCTCTACTTCCAGTTTGTCATTGGTATGATTTTTGCAGTTGACTCTTAACTACCTATAATAATAATATGTATGTATTGTCATTTGTTCTTACAGGAAATACAGTGAAAAGTGTTTAAGTAGCCACACACTTAAACCAGAAATTTATTAATACCAGAAATCATTTATACGACAAAAATGTTTTAAAAATCCATCACAATTCATTCTCCACTGGTGCAGAAAGCCAACATTGAAGCTTCTAACTAATGTAGCCTAGCTATAATCAAGTTGTAGGCAATTAGGGATTGGCAACAAATGGTGCCCTTACCAGAAATAATGTAAAGAATCTTCTTTTATCCACCAGAAACTGTTTTAATGAAACCCTCCACCTTGCGCTTTCCAACCTTAATTCTAACAGGAAAAGCCAGGAGCTCATGGATAATTTGTCACTAAGATTCATTCAGCTGTCTCTGCTGCTTCCCTCTCTTCCTGTTGTGCAACAAGTCAACTCTACTTGAAAGTATTGCATAACTTAGCTCTGTACCTACACCCTTCACTGCTTTTTTTCTCTATCTCTCCTCATGCCTCCTTTGGCTCTTGTCTATCTGGTCTCCCAACTTGTGCAGGTGATCCCCATCTCCTTTTCCTTGACTACCATTAATTTTTAACATGCTGACCATCGCTATTTGTTCCTTCTTGGCTACCACGTGGCCATTGTAAATTAACTCCTTGTTCTTGAGGTGGTTATTGCATTAAGCCTCCTGGTACATTTTGGACACAGGGATAATCTAAATGGACCAATGGAAAATCTTGGTGTGGGTAGGGATAGGACAGGAAGAGGGCGAAGGGACACAGCTGGGATTGACAATATCTGACCGAGTGACCAGGAAAAAATGGTTTCTATATCTCTAATGAGGTAAAGGTCCTGTCATATATTATAGCAGGACCTTAATCTCAGGCACTGAGATGTCAATGGTAACACATTCATTTAGCAATCATGTTTCCAAAACTGAGGTGACTATAAACAACAATGTTTCAAAATGGAAGAGGAATAACTTAGAAAATGTTGAGTCTTTCTGATTCTTGCCTGCCTGGAATGGAAACACTGTGCAGGATAGCAATGTGGATTTCAGCACAGCTAATTGGTTACATAAACTGCAAATTCTGAACAGTTCTGAAGGAATTATGTGATTCACAGTAGTTGATGAAAATTGGCGAATACTTGGTTGTGTTGCACAACTCATGGTTGCTGAGAAGGGACTTGAGCTTTCCTTGCTTCAATATACATTTTTAATGCATGACTAATAAAAGCAAAATTGAGCATGTGTTTTGAGTTGCACTGCACTCTAATAGAATGAGTTTGTGCGTTGAAATGAAATATTTGAAGAGGCAGTGTTCTCTAATTCAATACACTGCTGTGGAACAACAATTTTCTTTCTGTGAGAACCATGTTATATTTGTCACAGTTCTGAGAGTTATACACACAAGATACAATTTATTTGCCTGGAAACCTGTGTGCAACAGTGATCCCCTCTCCCTTCTCAAGAAATCTGCCAACATAATTGGTGTTGAAACTGTGATCTCGCCAATGCTGGACTTGCTGCGTATGTAATATTAGTTAGTTGTGGGGCACCCAATCTCTGAGGATTAGCCTTTCCTCACAGGTGAGGGACAATATGTTCTTCAATCAATGAAACCAAGAAACCTTTTCAAAAATTAAAGTCCATTCCACTGTTGCCAATTGTGCTTGTCTGCACATTTTCATGGCTCTCAAAAGGCTGATGAATTACTGTTCAGATTAACTTACTATGTGTATGGTTATTTTTAGTATCTATAATTTCCTTTTTCTCCCCCTCTGGAATGGTCTAAAGTATGTTGGACTTGACTGGGAGTGGGGGGATTGTGGTGTGACATAAGTTCTAATGCACAGGTCAAATTTGGGCTGTAGTTTCTGAAATTTGAAGACAAATTTTTAACTGAATGACAGCAGCTGTATGGGCGCTGCTAAACAACCCCAATATTGTTAGTGTGAGACTCAATCAGTTTTAAAGTCTGTTACTCTTTAGCTTGACATTGGCCAGGCTGCCCATCTAACGTCTCAGGAATAGTGACCCTGCCATTTTCAGCATACAAGTTCCAGAGGCCGAGTTTAAATGTGAAAGTATCTCTTAAAGAGACGATGCCCGGACATCTGACAGAGTTTGATATTATTGTAACGAGAAAATGGATTTTGTTTTCCCATCTATTCAGTTGGGATTGGAGACATTAATAAAAAAACCTTTCCATTTCAACAAATATGACGAAGATTCCAAAACTTCAGGAGGCTTGAGGACAGATTCAGAGCTGAATGGTTCCAGGGACATCAACCATCTCACTAGCTCTATCATCCCATTCCCTGGACCAAGATTAATTGCAGATTATGTTTTAATAGAACATTAATTGATAAGAACATCAAGTGAGAATAGAATTCTTCATTATATCGTCACTTTCTATTGCAGTAAGAACATAGAACAGTACAGCACAGCACAGGCCCTTCAGCCCTCGATGTTGTGCTGGCACTTTATGCTACTCTAAGATCATACTAGAAGCAGTTCTTTCTACCCATTCTAGACTCATCCATCTCCACGTCATCTCATTCTCATACTACACACAATCACTTCAACAGCCACTGAGGTACTCACAAGGTCACAATGACAGAAGGAGGACTTCATCTGATAACCTGCATCACAATCTAGCCACATTCCTTCCATTTAACCCTTTCCCCTTCTATTTGCCATTGCTCTCAAATTATGCACTGGGTGAAGACACACCATTTGTGCTCATTTGTTTTTAATGGCTGGTAATAACACTCCCTGTCTGTGCAAAAACCATGTCCATTATTTTTGTGTTTTTAATTAACTGTGGGCTTCCTTACAAAAGTTCAAATGCTTGAAAGAAATACATAAAATCCCCAATGATAAAGAAAATGCTGAAGAAATATTTTGAAAACCAAGGACTTACAAAATTGGCTGCATGTTTTGCAAGCAGATAATTTGACACTTATTGTGAATCCTGTTTGTATAGTTGTAGGTTCCAGCAATATGCAGATAAACTGGAGCTGAGAGGTTGTTAACAGTTTTTTTCCCCAGTTTTTTCCTGTATGCAGGTGTGGGACATAGTGAAAGACTCAAGGTGTACAAAGTTTTATTCAATTTCCAACACCAGGAAGAAAGGAAACACCCAAATGGCCAGTGACAAGCAGTGCCCTTCTCATCAAAAGGCAATGCTACGTGATCAAACAGTGAAGGGGAGGGCAGGGATTAAACCAAAATAGAGCTAGAGGGTGAAATAATACACTTCATTCCCTGCAGTGCCCACCTCTCTCTGAACAGCTCAAGGGTGTTGGTGGACACCATGTGCTCCTTCTCCAGAGACACCCAGGCTCGAACGCAACCTCGGAAGAGGGGCAAGCAATCGGTTGTTTACAATTTAAGCTGTTTGATTTGTTGACTAAGAACCAATTATCAATAGCAAATATTTGTTTGCCTGCCAATGATCATGGGATTAGTTGTTATTAACTGAACAACTTGGACTGTGAGTAAAGCAGAGAGAAGCTAGGTCAGACCAGGAGAGAAGCACGGAGATCTGCAGCAGCCAACAACTCTCTGTCAGTTTTCTGATGTAAACCACTTTAGTTCCTTCAATCAATGCTATAAGTTGTGACTTTGAATAGGATAAAGCAGAGGTATTTATAATGAGCCAGCTAGCCTGTGCACGGCTATTGTGCGATTTTCTTATAATGCAAGATTGCACGAGAAAGTAACTATAGTGTTATATCAGAAATAACTGTACTCTATGATGACACTAAGTGAAGCCATACAGTTAAACAATAAGCAAGTAATTAATTAGGCCATTGAGCTGGAACAGCAAGGAGGAAATGTGACGATCCCTATTCTCCAGTTACGATTTACCATTCTGGCAATGAAAGCCACAATGTAATTTCTTGAATGTACATCTTTTTAAAATAAAACTATCCTCAAGATTTAGGTTTCACCTAAGCCCTGGTTTATTATCTGCTCGTTGAGAGGATGGTGCTGATCCAGCTTCTAGAACCAGTAAGGTAATGTATTCAGTAAAGATGATGCACCAAAACAAAATTAAGGTAATTAGAACACTGTCACCAAAGCCAAAACTAATGGGTCAACATAACTGTAAACTGTGGTTCATGGAGCAGAAACTTTTTTACATTAACAGAGCACAGTTGATGCACAATGAGAGCTAAAATCATCAGATCAACATACCACAGAAAACGCATGGAAGTAAATTGGTCTCACACAGAATGGGGGAGTAAGAGAGTGGCACAGAGTGTCATTCTGTCACTTGTAACTTGAACATGCAGCGAAACCTGGCCCTAATCTCAGAGTGCATCGCAATAAGAAGAAAATGGGTAATGATTGCTGTCAACCATGAACAATTGGCACTGGATACCCACCATATTTGGCATTTGTATCGGTTTGAAATCCATTTTATCACACCACCCCCTACAGGGGATTGGAAATCTGCGCACTCAGGACAAGCAAATATATCTCTTTAAGCAGTTAGTTTGAAAACTATGCAGAATCTAAGCTGGAAGGTGTATTTTAGAATAGTTAATTCAAAGTAAATGCAGAAGGCAAAACAGTGAGACTGTTGTTTAAGAGAGACAGTTTTTCTTTATTTATTTTAAACAATTTAATTCTGAAGGAATGTAAATCAACAGTTAAGAAGAAATTTTTAAAACAATGCAGTAATCCAGGTGAGAAGTTCAAAAATTACTTACAGCTCAGATCGATTGACGCTGCCATAAAGAGCAGACATCACAAGGCCCAGCAACAGAACAAGAAGCAAAGGGTGATAAGCGAGACATTAATCTGAACCAGGGACATCACACAATCACACATTAAAGCAATAATCCCAAATAAGTGGAGATTATTCCGCCACAATCCTGAATTGTTCTTTATAGATCATGGACAGTGTTTAAGGTGTAAGTTGCCACAAAAGTTCCCAACCGCTGACCTGCTCTTATAGCTATAGTATTTGGTCAAGTTTAGTTACTGGTGAATGCTAACCTCCAGGATATTAATAATGGAGGATTCAGTGATGACTGTTCAATGAAATGTCAAAATGCAATGATTGAAATCTTTCTTGTTAAGGTGTGAATATTACTTGCTTGTCCAAGTTTTCTGCATTTGGACATAGTCTGCTTTAATAACTGAGGACTCAGCAAGTGTGTGAACATCAACAAACATTCCCACTTCTGACATTATGATCAAGGGTAGATCATTGACGAAGCAGCTGAAGGTAGTTGGACTTGGAGCACTACCCTGAGGAACTCCTACAGAGATTTCCTGGAACTGAGATGACTGACCTCCAACAACCACAACCACCTTCCTATGGGCCAGGTATGACTCCAACCACTGGGGTGCATTTCCTTGATTCCCACCAATTCCAGTTTTGCTCTGGCTCTTTGATGTGACACAGGATCAACCCTGATATTAATGTTCAGGGAAGTCACTTTAATCTCACCAACTCAGTTATTTTGTCCATGTTTGGACTAAGCCTCTAATGAGGGTCAGGAGCTGAATGAGCTGGTGGAACCCAAATTAAGCATCAGTGAGCAGACTATTGTGATTAAGTGCTGCTTGATAGCATTGACTATGATGCCATCCATCACTTTTCTGATGATTGAGAGTAGACTCATAGCGCAGCAATTGGTTGAGTTGGATTTATCCTGCAGTTGGTGGACAAGACATAATCAGGCAATTTTCCACTTTGCAAGGTAGATATTAGCATTGCATTGGGACGAGAACAGTTCAGTGAAGGACACAGTTGGTTCTGGAGCAGAAATCTTCAGTAATCTTGCTGGAATGTTGTTAAGGGTCCTCGCCTTTGCAGTACGTTGTGCTGCCAGTCTTTGCTTAATTTTACTGGCTGAAATTTGCCGTCTGTGATGCTGGAAACGTCAAATGGAGACTGAAATAGATTGCCACTTCTCTGCACTTCTGGCTGACAATATTCGAAAATGACGTGCCGAGATTCCCCACCATTCAAGATAGGGATACCTCTGCAGTGTCCTTCACTGGTGGGTTGTTTCATTGTCCACTGGTTGTTAGAGAATGACAGAACTTAGTGCCGTCTATCACAAAGGCAGTTTGGTGTGCAAGTAATACTGCCAATTCACCAGGTTGACATCACATTTTTAGGCATGCCTGAATACGTTCTGTATTGAACAAGGGTTCCTCCCCTTGCTTGGTGGTAATGTTACAGTGTGTGGGATATGTTGGGCCATGAGGTTACAGATTGTGGTTGAATTCTGCTGCTGCCAATGGCCCACAATACCTCATGGTTACCTCGTTCTAAGATGCTAGATCTGTTCAAAATCTGTTCCATCCATTGTGGCATGGCCACACAACACAATTGAGGGTAGTTTCAGTATGAAGTGAGAACTTTGTCTCCATAAGGTCTATGTGGTGGCACTCCTACTGATACTGTCATGGACAGATGCAAATCTGCAGGTAGGATGAGATCTAGTATGTTTTCCTCTCCTGTTTCTCCTGATAACTTATCCACGTGCAGCAATGTCCTTTAGGACTCGACCAACTTGGTCGGTATCATTGCTGTTGAGTCAAAATTGGTGATAGATGTTGAGGTCGCTTACCTCTACACCTTGCCACATTCAATATGTCCCCAATGTACTGTTAGAGGGGTCCATTCTTCAGTTGCTGGGAGATGGGGGTGGGGTCAGTAGGTGGCAATCAGCAGGATTCTTTCCCCAAATTTGACTTAATGCCTTGAGACTTCAGGGGTATAGAGTCAATGTTGAGGTCTCCTAGGACAACTCCAACTATCTACCACTCTATTGCCACCTCTACTGGGTCTGTCCTGCTGGTGTGACAGGACATATCTACAGATGGTGATGTTGATTTCTGGGAAATTGTATGATTCCATGAGAATAATTAAGTCAGACTGTTGCTTGTCTAATCTGTGGGGTTGTGGGCAGATGGAGAGAGTGGGTGGTATGGTACGAGAGAAAGCAACCAAGAGTGTGGGGGTGATGGAGGTGGGGTGGTAGAGACACAGAGAGAGAGAGAGGGAGATGAGGAAGAGAAAAAGTGTGTGAGAGACAGTAAGGATGCATAAAAGAGAGTGGGGTGTGGAGGAGACAGCAGCAGTCGGGGAGAGAGATGAATGATGTGGAAGGGAGTGGTTGGGGCGAGTGTTGGGGCTGTGAATGGTAAGGCTTAGAGGAGGGATAACAAAAATAAAGAGAGGAAACAGGGATGGAGAGCTGAGGAAAGGGGAGGGTATCTAAGAAGAGAAAGAGATGTTCAAGAGGAGGATTATAATACTAATATATAACACATATACATATATATCAGCTTGTTGTTTAATTTAATTAGGATCCACACTTCAAGAATAAGAATTATTCTTATAAAGAGAATATTATATATCTACTTATTTGTCTATGTGAAACAATCACACATTGTGTTCCATTGCGCCAGTTGAGAGTTAGACAAATGCATGAGACTTTGTGATCCCTAATTTAATGTGTTTCCTCTTATTCACTTCTAGGCTGAACAATGCCTACTTTGTTTGTTTCAGCTTCATTCTATGTCAGTAGATGATCATTAGTTTCCATTGAATGTTTCTGTCATTTTAAAGCAAAGTAAATATTTATAATTGATGTGGTGAGAACACTTTAATTTCAGAGCCATTGATTTCAATCAATCATTTTTAGATGTCAAATGAAGACTGAGTGAATATAGATCATTGTGAATAGATCACAGAATTACATCAAGATTTTATAGTTAGGTTATACAAATACAAAACGCAACATCTCACACACTCAGTTATACACACAAAGATTCATTACAGTTAAAGGTAGCACAGCATTGCAGGTAATGGTCAACTCCAGTTCTGGTCTATTAGCTCCAGTGACCTGTATACCAGGTCTGGTTAGTTGAATGAAGTTGATACTTTGGAATTGAAGTGAGGGAGAAAGTGAGGACTGCAGATGCTGGAGATCAGAGTCAAAACTTGTGGTGCTGAAAAGCACAGCAGGTCAGGCAGCATCTGAGGAGCAGGAGAATCGATGTTTCGGGTATAAGCCAATTGAAGTGAGGGTCTTGTAAACAAAAGTGTTCACAGGCAGTTTTGAAGATTACTATAACCAAAGTTTCTTTTTTAAGAAAAGGTGAAATTGGAACAGATTGTGGAGTCCTTCTGTCTGTTGGGATCTCCCACTGACAAGGCATTGCTGTTAATTGCCTGGACTGATTGTTGACTTGCAGCTAGTTCATAATGACTGAATTGATGGTTCAATGGCTTTGAAAGGCTTTGGTTGTTCTGTGTACAAACAGCTCTAAACTGATATTTTAAACAGACCAAGCAAACATGGCTGTGTTACCATGTGACATTTTACAAGTCAACATTCTATTCTAAACAAATGGTAGTGTTTGTGCTGATTCCATACCTGTGTTGCCATTTCACACACCTTTCGAGATTCATCCAGTTTAGCTTAGATGGGGAAAACCACTATAATCCAATGGTCTGTCGATAATGTCCATTCATCTCCAAATGGCACAACTTGAATTTTGATATTTCCTTTTATTCAGTAGGAAGTAAGGAGACAGGCAGGCTGAAATGTGTGAAATTCCCAGAAATTCTATAAATGTCCATATTCAATTGAGATGCACTATCGCTCAAATGCTAAAGGTCACTTATTTTACAGCAGCCGGCTTAATAGCATGTTTATATCTGGTTTCAAAAAGTATCGACTGGAAGTTCTGGAATATTTTGTCTTTGGATTGGGCATGACAGTTTATTCTCTGAATTCAGTTGATTCAGTTGTCAATTTCTTTCGAGCTTGCTGAATAAACAGTTAGCCTTGAGATTACACAAAATAACAAAATAGTATTTTACTTTTGTTAAATAAAATGTCTTTGTTCAGAAGATTCACTTTCATATTTCTGCCTTAGTTTTCAATTTTCATTTTGGGTATGACCATTTGTTGTTATAATTTGATAGTTTTCAATTACAATATGTCTTACGTCAACAAATATATTTCTACAGGATTTAAGTATAAATTGTGATTGGTTAGCATCCCTAATGAGTTGTGTATTATTTGCCACAATGTACAATGATACACTTAAAGGACAACAAAAATCAAATTGACAGAAAAAGTCAAGTATAACCAATCCAAATGCTGCGTAAATATCAGCTCATCCCAGTTATCCCAATGGTCATTGTTAGTTGGAGTTGCCAAACTAGCTTTAGTTTTTTGCAGGAATACAGGCACATGTTGTAAAAAGGAATGAAAATCTGCTTACGAAGGAAAACTGCCTGAAAGTCAACAGAAACAGAAGGAAAATGGGATATTGGAAGGTTTAGATTGAGGGTTTACCCTAAAAAGTTCAAAAGTTTGAAAGTTATGACCCATTTATATCCTAAGAAGAAAGGAATGGCATTCTACCAGAACCAATCCCTGAAAATGTTTTTTCACCTGGTTTACTGCAAAGGATGATAAAACGCTGTACAGTTTCAGATGTAAGAGACTTGGGATTATTGAGTGGAAAGATTATGAAAATTGATTAATATAGTAAAGTACAGTTGGAAAAATAATTCTTGTGGTTTAGATACTCATGTCTGACACGAGCAAAATATTGCTTGATGCCAGTTACTTAAACAGGAAATCCATTTCTTTTCAAAAACAACCACATATTTCTATCTTAGCATCAATGGCATTAATAAAAAATAAATTGAAGGGATCTTCTTGATATTAACAGATGGAGATATTCCTGGAACAAGTGAACACAAAGGTATTTCTATAAATACTGTTTTTTTAATTTCGTCTGTGCTGATCTTTGTACACATTAAATAACAGATTATTAGACGCTTAACTGTTTTTTGCTGGAGTAAATGAATGTCAAAAGAAATAATTCCCTGATCTCAAAAACTTCTGGATGCTATTTGATTCTTTACTGAAAGAAGCATTCATTAAGTACTTCTGCATCCCTAGAGAGATTGTAGTTTCCAATCACTTAAATGAATGCAATAGCTGAGAATTCCACTTTGCTTTGTTCTATGTCTCAGCTAATACAAGCATGAGTAATATCTTGGGCTGACATTTTTTCATATGCACCAAATCATTATGTTGAGATTCAACAGGGGAGCATGACCAAAATAATTAACATAAATGGATGTGTCACAAAGATTTTCTTGTAGCTCATTAGAGGTTCTGTGAATTTATCCAGTAAACAGCTGAGTCATGTAGTGTCCCAGGTTTAAATGTTCGAGTCTTTGCTGCCTTAACTAAACTCAGCTGGAATGATAGTCAGAGGAATCGATGTTTTGGGTAAAACTCCTAATGAAGGGCTTTTGCATGAAACAGCGATTCTCCTGCTCCTCAGATGCTATTTGACCTGCTGTGTTTTGCCAGCACCGCACTCTGGTCTCCAGCATCTGCAGTCCTCACTTTCGCCTGATAGTCAGAGGACTACAATTGGTTTCTATACAGCTGGTCTAGAGATCCCAGTATGGGTAGAGCTCCCACTTATATTTAGGATTCAGAGAATCAAGAACATAATGAGAAATGGGTTTGGTGCTATCTGTAATTGAAAACTTTCAACAGTGACTGCCAGATGTTAGTTATGAATAATGCAACATTCATCCAGAAGTCAATGTGTGCCCATGCAACTGAGAGTAAATTTTTGTGTTCACCACAAAGGCACTAAGCAGGGAATGTAAATTGTCTACCTATTATAGAACCCACTCTATTTCCATTCCATTGTTATGTTGCTTTTTTAAAAATTAATCACATTGAAGCCATTCTGTGTGAGTTTGCCTATTGGAAAGGAGCTAGCGAAGGTTATATACTATACTTCTGAACTGTCCACTGTTATTCGACGGTAATGACTCCAAATGAATTCATGTGTCTTTTATAGCTAGCCGATAATATATTTGGCAGAACCTCACCTGACCTTTCAATAGTATGTTCCTCACAATCTCAATAGGCTTCTAAGGTTCCAATTTAAGCTGTTACTTTGAGTGGATGCCAGTTCAGTTGCAAAGGTAGTGCTCGCATTGCTATTGGTGGCTGAAATCAATCTTCTATCCTGTTGTCTTCACCTTGTTCCAGCATTCCTGTATTTTATTGCATTTAGAATCATAGAGACGTAAAGCATGGAAACAACCCCTTCGGTCCAACCTGTCCATGCCAACTAGATACCCTAATTAATCTAGTCCAAGTAGAGTGCGACAAGGATTGGTGCTGGGACCACTACTTTTCATCATTTATATAAATGATTTGGTTGTGAACATAGGAGGCATAGTTAATAAGTTTGCAGATGACACCAAAATTGGAGGTGTAGTGGACAGTGAAGAAGATTACCTCAGATTACAATGGGGTCTTGATCAGATGGGCCAATGGACTGAGGAATGGCAGATGAAGTTTAATTTAGATAAATGTGAGGTGTTGCACTTTGGGAAAGCAAATTTTAGTAGGACTTATACACTTAATGGTAAGGTTCTCGAGAGTGTTGCTGAGCAAAGAGACCTTGGAGTGCAGGTTCATAGCTTCTAGAAATTAAAGTTGCAAGTGGATAGGATAGCGAAGGAGGCATTTGATATGCTTTCCCCTATTGGTCAGAGTCTTGAATACAGGGGTTGGGAGGTCATGTTGCAGCTGTACAGGATGTTGATTAGGCCACTTTTGGAACATTGCATGCAATTCTGGTCTCCTTCCTTTTGGAAAGACGTTGTGAAACTTGTAAGGGTTCAAAAAAGATTTACAAGGATGTTGCCAGGATTGGAGGATTTGAGCTATAGGGAGAAGTTGAGTAGGCTGGGGTTGTTTTCCCTGGTGCATCGGAAGCTTGGGGGGGGGGGTGACCTTATAGATGTTTATAAAATCATGAGGGTTATGGATAGAATAAATAGACAAAGTCTTTTCCCTGGTGTGCAGGAGTCCAGAACTAGAGGGTATAGGTTTAGGTGAGAGGGGAAAGATCTAAAAGAGACCTATGGGCGGCACGGTGGCACAGTGGTTAGCACTGCTGCCTCACAGCGCCTGAGACCCGGGTTCAATTCCTGCCTCAGGCGACTGGCTGTGTGGAGTTTGCACGTTCTCCCCGTGTCTGCGTGGGTTTCCTCCGGGTGCTCCGGTTTCCTCCCACAGTCCAAAGATGTGCAGGTCAGGTGAATTGGCTATGCTAAATTGCCCGTAGTGTTAGGTAAGGGGTAAATGTAGCGGTATGGGTGGGTTGCGCTTCGGCGGGGCGGTGTGGACTTGTTGGGCCGAAGGGCCTGTTTCCACACTGTAAGTAATCTAATCTAATCTAATCTAACCTAAAGGGCAACTTTTAAACACAGAGGGTGGTGCGTGTACGGAGTGAATTGCCAGAGGAAGTGGTGGACCCTGGTACAATTGCAACATTTGAAAGGCATATATGAATAGGAAGGGTTTAGAGGGATATAGGCTGGGTGCAGGCAAGTTGGACTAGTTTAGATTGGGCTACCTGGTCAGCATGGACGAGTTGGACCAAAGGGTCTGTTTCTGTGCTATGCATCTCTATGACTCTATGACTCTATTTGGCAGCAGTCGGTCCATATCCCTCCACACTCCTCCTATTCATCTACTCATCCAGATGTCTTTTAAAAATGTCATAATTGTACCAGCCTCCACCACTTCTTCTGGCAGCTCATTCCATACTTGCACCGCCCTCTGCGTGAAAAAGTTGCCCCTTAGGTCCCTTTTAATTCTTTCCCCTCTCACCCTAAACCTATGCTCTCTGGTTCTGGTTGTTCCTTACAATTGTATTTTGTAATACCGAAACTCCTTCACTGACTTCTCTCTTATGATTCTTGGAGCGGCAATGCGTACACCATTAAAAATCATACTATCACCACAGTATGGATTACCCATGTCACCCAATTTGTTCTTTATTTACAAAACTGGGGAGGCAATGGTGTGGTGGTACTATCACTGGATTGTTAATTCGGAGACCCAGGTAATGTTTTGGAGACCTAGGTTTAAATCCTGCCATGGCAGATAATGGAATTTGAATTCAATTAAAATCTGGAATTAAGAGTCTAATAATGACAATGAATCGATTGTTGGAAAAACTTATTTGGTTCACTAATGCCCTTTAGGGAAGGCCTACATGTGACTCCAGACCCATAGCAATGTGGCTAACTCTTAACTGTCCTCTGGGAAATAAGTGCTGGCCTAGTCAGTAATGCCCTCATCCTATGAATGACTTTTTAAAAAATATGCTGCGCATTTCTTTCATTTAGTTCATAACTTTTAAATCGACCATTCAATGTCTTGTTAACTTCAAACGATTTGACTTTTTTGAGTGCTTTAACTAAGATTATTGGTCCAGTAGATTGATGGAACTTTTAGTCAGAGATGAATGGGAATTCAGTGAAGCCATTATTGTGTTGCGTTTGGCTCTGTAGTGCCTGGATCTGATTACTGTCACAAGTTTAATTTCCATTAAAAGTGCATGACAATCAGTAAACACAAGTCCTCCAGCCACAATATTACAGTGCTGGGTGAGGTGGTTAGGGAAGGAGAGAGAATGCTTCATTACTGTATCATTTCCTCTTGGTGGAGCAATGGAAACACTATAATATACTCAATGGTTTCATGCCAAGTAGAACCTTAATCAGATCCAGTTATAAATTCTGAAAATAATAAACGATGAATTCTGAAAACCTGGAGCTTAAAATAATCTGAAATACTAGATGGAAGAATTTGCTTCATTAAATGCTTTAAATTCCGAGCAAGGTAATAAGTTTAAAACAGTCTTGCAGTAGTGATGTATATTTTAAATGCATTTCAAATCGAAGGGAATGAATGTAAGCTAATAATGATAACACTTGATAATATTTAACATGTTTATGTCAATTTCTCAGACGTATTTAAAAACATTACAACTTTTTAATAGACATTATATGTGAATAAAATCCATCCTGTATTAAGCATTTGGGTCTGTATTGTGAGAAAATGGATCGAAAATTTATTAAGGTAACTGATTGTAATCATTTATAAAGTTAATACTCAGCCTTTAATCAGAGAAGGTGCTGCGGTCAATGTTTATTGTATTATCCTACCAATCTGTTATTTTACAAACTAGTTTTCCATTTTATCCATCTTGTTCATATAATGGATCATGGTATATGCCATGAGAGAGTCAGAGCTTCTGTTCTTTCACATGCTAATTTCCTCATAGTGGGTGGCAACTCATTACAAATAAAAAAATACTGTTTATTCCTTCCAAGATTACTACAAGGTAATACTTTAAAGTTGTCTGGATAAATTAGTCAGATGTGTTGTCAATCTGATTGGGAAAAGTAGGATGAGAGAAGTTATGTAAACATTTCCCTAACATTGCTAATAACTAATACCAGCGTTACCAGCAATTAAATGCTCCAAGAATGAATGAAAACAAAGTTATTTATTTTTGTCGTTTTTTCTTTCTGTCTTTTGTTTCTGCAAGGAAGGTTCTGGAGCAGATGACACCAAAATTGGAAGTGTAGTGGACAGCAAAGAAGGTTACCTCAGATTACAATGGGATCTTGATCAGATGGGCAGATGGGCAAATGGGCTGAGGAGTGGCAGACGGAGTTTGAGTTAGATAAATGTGAGGTGCTGCATTTTTGGAAAGCAAATCTTAGCAGGACTTATACTTAGCAGGTAAAGTCCCAGGGAGTGTTGCTAAACAAAGAGACTTTGGAGCACAGGTTCATAGATCCTTGAAAGTGGAGTCGCAGGTGGATAGGATAGTGAAGAAGGCATTTGGTATGCATTCCTTTATTGGTCAGAGCATTGAGTACACGAGTTGGGAGATCATATTGCGGCTGTACAGGACATTGGTTAGGCTACATTTGAAATATTGCATGCAATGCTGGTCTCCTGCCTATCAGAAGGATGTTTTCAGAAAAGATTTACAAGGATATTGCCAGGGTTGGAGGATTTGAGCTAAAGGGAGAGGTTGAATAGGCTGGGGCTGTTTTCCCTGGAGCATCAGAGGCTGAGGGGTGACCTCATAGAGGTTAATAAAATCATGAGGGGCATGGATAGGAAAAATAGACAAAGTCTTTTTCCTGGGGTGGGGGAGTCCAGAACTAGATGGCATAGGTTTAGGGTGAGAGGGGAAAGGTATAAATGGGACCTCAGGGGCAACTTTTTCACACAGAGGGTGATATGTGTATGGAATGAGCTGCCAGAGGAAGTGGTGGAGGCTCTTGCAATATTTGAAAGGCATCTGGATGGGTATTTGAATAGGAAGAGTTTAGAGGGATATGGGCCAAGTTCTGGCAAATGGGACGAGATTAGGTTGGGATATTTGGTTGGCATGGACGAGTCAGACTGAAGGTTCTGTTTCCATGTTGTATCTCTATGACTCTATGACTCAATGTGCAACTAAGGTGGATTAGCCATGTTAAATTGCTCTGACACATCCAGGAATGTTCCGGCTAGGTGGGTTAGCCATGTAGGAATGTGGGTCTGGGTGGGATACTCTTCGGAGGATTGGTGCAGACTCAATGGGCCAAATGGCCTCTTTCTGCTCTGTAGGGATTCTGTGATTCGGGTATTTGCTTTTGTCTAGTTTCTGGTGCAAGCTCTCTACATCTTTTGTGCTTTAAGTAATCTAGACTGTGAAGTTTGTGAGATATCTGACCTCAGTTCAGGTTTTATGAAAGTATGTTATAGCATTGCTAACTATCCACTCCTGAAGAAACAATTTCATTTGTGAGGTATCCTTCACTGATGCTTATCATCAGCTCCACTACATTATGATTGGCAGGTTATGGGTGAAAATACCTTCTCATGAAATAGAAATAAGGTAAACTAAGCTGATCTAAATCTCCATCTATCAGCATTCCTCCAACTGTGCAGTATAAAAAATGCAACTCATTGAAAATAGGACTTTCACCTATTGAGTCAGACTGAAGAAATGTGAGCAATATTCAGGGTAAGTCAAGGATAAGGGTCATACCAGGAAGTAAAGTTTAATAGCCATAATATTTTCAGAAATGTTGCTGCTATAAAGTTTCCATTTAACAATAAAGTATCGATATCAGTAGGAACAATGAGCAGTTCAGTAGCCTTACCTTCAATTAAACAAGGAGTAAGAAATACTGAAAACAGAATTCCTACTTATTCAGTTGGTGGAGATGGCTACTCAGTATTAGAAGACTCTAGATACTTAAAGCAACATTTTTTGAACTCTATAGATATTTGTTGAACTATCGATATTTAAAGTAACATTTGACTGTATTTATGTACCAAGTTATTTAGGGAGACCTGGACTGATCATTGTCAGACTTGAGGTATCTTCAAGTTCATCAAATGAATAAATCGGCACAGTGGTTTTGAAGAATCAAAAACATAAGTTGGAGAGAGATGTATGAAATCTTCCATCATTTTGAACAAAGTATGGAGCTTTTTGAGAGATTGTTCTGCTGAAGGATGGATAGCAAAAAACACTAAAAGAACAAAATAAACAATTCAACTTCTCAAATAGGGACAAGAGAATTTACATTTGCAAGATGAAAATTTCAACAGAGTTATGCAGGGATTATGTCCTGAAATTTATATGAATGAAGACAGAATTTTTCAGTGAATTAGAGTAGTGATTTGTGTATGCAATGGTGATTGGGTTTTTAGCAGGTAGGAAATTAGTCAACAATATCAAAATGCAAAGTTATGGATCCATTTTTTTAGATTAGATTAGATTACTTTACAGTGTGGAAACAGGCCCTTCGGCCCAACAAGTCCACACCGACCCTCCGAAGCGCAACCAACCCATACCCCTACATTTACCCCTTATCTAACACTACAGACAATTTAGCATGGCCAATTCACCTGACCCTGCACATCTTTGGACTGTGGGAGGAAACCGGAGCACCCGGAGGAAACCCACGCAGACACGGGGAGAATGTGCAAACTCCACACAGTCAGTCGCCTGAGGCGGGAATTGAACCCGGGTCTCTGGCGCTGTGAGGCAGCAGTGCTAACCACTGTGCCACTGTGCCGCCCACATTGTAATTAGATTAAAAGAAAATCTCAGCATGTTGTATCACAGCTTTCACATGGGATGTGATAACTACCAATTCTTTTCACAGCTCAGTCTTGCTAATAATCGTTTAACTTACAGGTAAGATTCCCCAAGCTGGGCCCTCTTTAGCTTTGCATTATGATTTGGGGAACAATAAGAACACCAAGCAGGTCATCAATGCTCCCTAAATCAGGACCAATTAGATGTTTCAAGAAACATCAGAGAATTTGAGCAGTACCTGGCTCCCTTGACTCTGCAGTGGCATTAATGTATCACATTCCTGACAATCAATAAAGTTGGGGAAGGTCTCCCTCCTGAAAGCAATCCATGCATCCACTACCAGCTCCTTGCTCTAGAATGCAATGCATATCTTAGGAAAAGAGAGGAAACGCTGTTGAGATAAAGAAGCAACATAGGAAATAGGAGCAAGATCGGACAGTGCAGTCCCTCAAGCCTGTTCTGCCATTCAACTTGATCATAGCTGATGTTATGCCTCAACGTCATTTGTCTACTCTATCCCCATATCCCTTTATATCTTTTCCATATAGAAATCTACTGATATCTAGTCAATAGTTGAGCCTCCATAGCTTTCTGGGATGGGAACTTTTAAAGATTTACTACTGGCTGAATGAAGATATTTTTCTCACACTCTGAGACTCTGTTCTCTGGTTCTAGACACCTGATCCCAGAAAAAAAAATCCTTCTTGCATCTGCTTTGTAAGTACTAGGGAATTAAGCAAAACTGGAAAAATGTCCTTCCTACATCCACACCCAATAAGCTTTCAGCAGTGGTTAATTTCCATGGCCATCCTTTCTGCTTAGCATGCTAAATGGTCTGTCAAACCTTTGATGCTGTTTCACTTTCTTCTTCACAGCTGGGCAGGCTGCCAAAAATGGACTATGGGTTTCAGAGGTAAAATGGCTGTTTGTTTCCTTGTTTTTGTTGACTTTTATTGCTGTCATTGAGTGCCTGGTTGTCAATGCTGGAACAAAAGAACTTCCTGTTTTTGCAGCAGCCATGACAACAATCACAATATCTGAGCTACCTCCTTAGCCTCAACCCTTTCTCAGAGCTCACCTTGGGAATGAAAGATTTTTGGAACATTTATGATGCCGATGACATTTCCATTCCATAATTCAAGCAGCGAGCTCAACATATTTTCAAGCAGGTATCTGGTTCGATGTCTTTCACAAAACATCCTGATTCCTCTGCGAATTTCAATTTCCACCAAAAATCAACCCAGTACAAATGAAAAAAACTGCTGTTGACAGTAAATTTGAAACAAACTTCCAAAGGTCTATTCCCTTCACATATGTTGACTGACCTGCTGAGGATTTCCAATCTGTTTCAGTTCCCATCTTTATAGTCTCACAGAATCAAACTCAATCCAAAATGTTTTCCTTCTAGCTTCCTTGCTAAGGTGCTTTCATGACTAGACAGGGTTCATTTGCAGACCGTTTTGTTTTCAGCCATCCCCAGTTAATGTCCACATTATGTTTTTGGAAAGTGAAACACTGAAGTGTGTAAACCCTGCTAGTTCTATGAACCAGTTACGTTAACCTGCCTGAGATCAAACTCAAACCCAGGACCATCCTGGTCTATTGGGAGATGTCAGCTCTGAGCTGTTTGGAGATATTGCAGCAGACAACTAAATTAGCAACTTACTGTCTTCAGATGAAATGGTCCAATAAAGAAAAATGCATTGAAGGAATAGCCAAGAACAAGCCAAGAGATTCATATTTATTCTGGAAATCATTTTACATGGCAAACTTTCAAAATATTCTAAGTAAACAAACACATTTTACAATCAATAGAAACACAGGAAGCGTGTAGCAACAATTTCAATGTGGGTATGTTGTCCGCCATGCTTGGCATTACTTACTCCTCTGGGAGTTGGTGCATTTTGCAGTCTTTTGTTGTTATACTGGAGGCTGTTCAGCTTGGGAATATTCTGGCGTAGTTGTGGGTATGTTCGCCGAGCTGGGAAGTTGATTTGCAGATGTTTTGTCCCCTTTCCAGGTGACATCCACATTGCTTTGGAGCCTCCTGTGAAGCGCTGCTGTAATGTGTACTGTGTACTGGCACTCGAACTACAAATCTTTACGCAAACCTTGGGAGTATGCTACTTGAAAGTGAGGTATATTCAGATTCCATAGTAACTTTCATAGAAATGGGACATGTACTTGAAAAAGGCTAGTTTGTCGGGTTGAAAAAGTTACTGGGTTGTGGCATCAGATGAGATCGTCAAAGATTTCTTTCAAAGAGCTTGCACTGGCTTGATAAATTCATTTTCCTTTTGTGCTGTAAAATTGTATCTTTTTTTATTGTAGAACTTTAAGGGCCAATTTGTTTCCCATCAAAATGATTGGATAGTAAACCATGGAGTGTGGTTACAATTTCCAGTTATGCACTGAAAGAACAGCCAGAAATAAACTCAGAGATTCATGTTTTTTCTGGAAATCATTTTACGTGGCAAATATTCAAAATATTGTATATTTATCTCTTCTGTGTGTGCCTCTGTGCCAAAAGCGTGCATTCAGAAGCACTGTCACTTTATGAGTTTTATTCTTCCATGAGATGTGACTAACATTGGTACAGCCAACATTTGTTGACTTATCGATAATTATCCGGGAGGCGTTGGTGGTAATGCACTTCATTGAATTTATGCAGTTTTTCTGGTGCAGGTACACCTTCACCTATGTTAGGAGGGGATTTCCAGACAGTGAAGAAATGGCAATATTGTTTAAATCAGGATGGCGAGTGACTCGCAGCTGGCGGTGTTTCCATGCATCTGCTGGCTTTTTTTTCTCTGGTTGGTAGATGTCATAGGTTTGGAAGATGCTACAAAAGTTGGCCTGATGAATTGCTGCAACACATCTTCTGGAAGGTTCAAATGCAGCCTTTGTGTACTGGTGTTGGAATAACTGAATGTTTAAGGTAGTGGATGGGGTGCTGATTGAGACAAATGCTTTGTCCAAGATGGTTTTATATATTTTGACTGTTGATGGAGCTGTCTTTTTCAGGCAAATGGAGTATTCTGTCACACTTCTGACCAATGTACTATAGATAGATAGAGTCATAGTCATACAGCATGGAAACAGAGGCTTCGGGCCTATCAGTCCAAGCTGACCATGTTCCCAAATTAAATTAGTCCCACTTGCCTGTGTTTGGTCCATATTCCTTCAACCTTTTCTATTTATGTACTTATACAAGTGTCTTTTAAACATTGTAACTGTCCCTGTACCCAATACTTCCTCTGGCAGTTCATTCTACACACAAACCACTCGTTATGTAAAAATGTTGCTCCTGATGAGCTTTTAAAATCTTTCTCCTCTCACCCTAAACATATGCCTTCTAGTTTTGAACTCACCCACCTTGTGGAAAAGATAATGGCTATTCACTTTATCTATCCCCCTCATGATGTTATAAACCTTTACAAGGTCACCCCTCAACCTTCTACACGCCAGTGAAACAAGTCACAGGCTATCCAGCCTATTTTTATAACTCAAACCCTCCATTCCTGGTAACATCCTGGTAAACGCTTTCAGAATAATATCCTTCCTATCAGTTTGATAATATCCTTTCTCTAACAGGATTATCAGAACTGCATACTGTAGTCCAGAGAAGGCCTCACTAATGGTCTGTACAACATGCTGTCCCAATGTCTATATTCAAAGGTCTGAGATATGAAGGCAAACGTGCAAAATACTTTCGTAACCGCCATGCCTACCTGTAATGCAAATGTCAAAGAATTATGTACCTGAACCTCTACGTCTCTCTGTTCTACACCACCCAGGATCCGACTGTTAATTGTTTAAGTTCTGCCCTTATTGGTTTTACCAAAATTCAAAACCCTCCATTTATCCAAATTAAACTCCATTTGCCACTCCTCAGTCCAATTGATCAAGATCTCTATGTAATCTTAGATATCCCTCTTCAATGTCCACTAAGCCACCAATTTCAGTGTCATCCCCATACTTACTAATCACGGCTCCTATATTTTCAACCAAATCATTGATATAAATGTCAAACAGAAGTGGACCCAGTAACGATCCCTGTGGAACACCACTAATTACAGACCTCCAGTCCAAACAACAACCCTCTGTCTCCCACAGTCAAGCCAATTTTGTATCCAATTGGCAAACTCACCTTGAATCCCATGTGAGAGCTGCAAAGGACAGCACTGGAAAAGCATAGCAGATCAGGCAGCATCCAAGGAGCTGGAGAGTGGCTTATGCCTGAAACATCGACTCTCCTGCTCCTCGGACACTCCCTGGCCTGCTGTGCTGTTCCAGTGCCACCCTTTTTGACTCTGACTCTCTCACATCTGCAGCTCTCATTTTTTTCTGAATCCCATGTAATCTAACTTTACCAAAGTCTACCATGCAAAACTACAATGTCCATCACTCTGCCCTCATCAATCCTTTTGGTAACTTTCCCTGGCACAAAACCACCTGATTATCCCCCTGATCAGACCTTACCTTTCCAAATGCATGTGAATCCTATCTTTCAGAATCACCTCCAACAACTTACCCACCACAGATGTCAGATGCACAGGTCTGTACTTCCCAGGCTTCTCCTTACAGCCTTTCTGAAGTAAAGGCACAACATTAACCACCCTCCAGTTCTCTGGCACCTCATCCTTGGTTATAGACGACACAAATATTTTTGCGAGTGGCCATTCAAGTTCCTTCTTAACTTCACACAAAGTCCTGGGATACACTAGATAATGTCCTGGAGATTTATCCAACTTCATGTTTTCTAAGTCCTCCAGCACTTCCTCTTCTGTAATGCTAGCTGTTTATGAAACATCAATATTATTTCCCTGAGTTCTCCAGCCTCTATTTCTTTCTCTACAGTAAAAAGTGATGCAAAATATTTATTTAATATCTCTCCCACCTCTTGAGGATAAACACAAAGACCACCTTGTTGACCTTTCAAGTTGCCTATACTCTGTCTAGGAGAAAGTGAGGACTGCAGATGCTGGAGATCAGAGTCGAGAGTGTGGTGCTGGAAAAGCACAGCCGGTCAGGCAGCATTTGAGCAGCAGGAGAATTGATGTTTCGAGCATAAGTCCTTCATCAGGAATGAGGCGTATGGGCCAAGGGGGCTGAGAGATAAATGGGAGAGAGTGTGGCTGGGAGGAAGGTAGCTGGGAATGCAATAGGTAAATGAAGAGTGGGGGGTGAAGGCGATAGGTCAGAGAGGAGGGTGGAGCAGATAGGTGGAAGGAGATGGACAGGTAGGACAGGAAGTTGGTGCCAAGTTGGAAAATTGGATCTGGGATAAGGTGGGGGGAGGGGAAGTGAGGAAACTTGTGAAATCTACATTGACCCCATGTGGTTGGAAGGTCTCAAGGTGGAAGATGAAACATTCTTCCTCCAGGTGTCAGGTGGTAAGGGTTTGGCAAAGGAGGAAGCTCAGGACCTGCATGTCCTTGGGGCGTGGAACGGGGAGTTAAAATGTTTGGCCACAGGGCAGTGGGGTTGTTTCATACGTGTGTCCCGGAGGTGTTCCCTGAAGCGTTCTGCAAGTAGGCGCCCTGTCTCCCCAATGTAGAGAAGACCACATCGGGAGCAACAGATAGAGTAAATGATGTGTGTGAGGTGCAGGTAAATCTGACTGAGATTTACTTGTACTTCCACACACATACTTTACTGTATCTGTTGCTCCCGATGTGGTCTCCTCTACATTGGGGAGACAGGGCGCCTACTTGCAGAACTCTTCAGAGAACATCTCTGGGACACCTGCACCAACCAATCCCACAGCCCTCGTGACCGAACAGTTAACTTCCCCTCCCACTCCCCCAAGGACATTTCAGCATCGAAGGAATGATATTGGACATTGTGCAACCATTAGCAAACAACTCCAAATCTGACCTTATGATGGAGGGAAAGTTATTGATGAAGCAGCTGAAGATGGTTGGGCTTAGGACACTACCCTGAGGAATTCCTGCAGCGATATCCTGGAGCTGAGATAACTGACCTCCAGTAATCACAAGCATCTTCCTTTATGCTAGCTGCGGCTCCAAGCAGCAGAGTGTTTTACCAGATCCTTATTGATGTAATGTTTTTCTGAGTCTCCTCGATGCCACATAATATACTAAATATTTCCTGATGTTTAGAGGCCTTCATAAAAGGGAATATGTTCCAATAAGTTGATCTAATGGGTGGAACTTGTATCTTTGGTAAGGGTATAAACTGAGTGGTACGGCATTGTGTACCTGTTATGCACCATGCACACTTTTGCTTTCCATTGGCTTATGAGGGCAGACACCAGCCAAAACCACAGCCTGCACTAGACTGCTAATCCAATGGTCAAATGCTGAATCCAGAGGTCACACTGATGAGCGTGCTGTCAACCAAATCAAAGTGGAACACAGTTATAAATATTTAACTGTGTTTGTTTCAATGTACAACTTCCGTGGTGTTATATTTGAGAAGTAAATGTAAACATACACCAGAATCAATGCATAATATCAGAATGACTAAGGCTTTACAACACTTTGAAATTAGCCCCCTTCAACCTCTCTGCCTTGCTACACTTACTTGCTTCATTAAAGCACTACTTAATCCTACCTTACTGACCAAAACTTTGGTCATCAACTCTGATATTTCTTTATGTAGTTTTTTTGTCATTATTGCCTTAAAATACTCCAGTGAAGCACAGTGGAATATTTAATTCCATTCAATGTTCTATGTAAATAGAAGTTGTAAATTTCAAGCAAAGTTTAATGGCATATGCCACACCTTTTACAGACAGTTCAGACAATTCCAATATTTATTTGATTATGTGGGCTGATATTTCAAACTTCTGGCATAATTAGAATTATTCATGTATAGAGAATAAACTTCATTGAATGGTGCTAAGCTGTGAACAGGACTCAATAAGGTTCCTGTTAAGCAACTTCTTAAAAACAATTGTTTAAATAACTGTGACATATGAGAAGTAAGCATGGCGTCACCTTGTCGGAGACTAGTACAATGTATGGGAACTTAGGCATGAACCTGTCATGGATTAGGTTTCATAAACATTCCAAAGTATAATTCATTGAAAGGCACTCTTCAATTAGAATGAAAATAAGTTCTGACTAACTGGATTTTGAAAAGATTGTAATTGACTTCATCTGTCAGGAGGTGCCACGCATACATTAAACAATGTTGTGTACCATGTGTGATTACAGATTATACCTCAGTTGGCAAGGCAGCTGGTTTGCAATGCTATATAATGCCAAACCTGTAGGTTCAAATGCTTTGTTGGCTGAGGTCATCATGAAGGCCCTGTCTTCCCTACCTTGCCGTTCACTTGAGACGCAGTAGCCCTCAGATTAAACCCACAACCAGTTTTCTCCCTTCAATGAGAGAGCAGCCTGGGGCTGTGGTGATTTTCAATTTCACTTCAGCGCATTGGCATAAAGGACCCACAAGCCTTTGAGTCTGTCCCACATCTTATTGCCTGATCTACTTCAACTCCACTTTACTATTTATTTCCATGTGGAATATTGTGTAATGTATGTACCACAGGAAGTAGTGTAACATGTAATGCTCTACATATGTACAGATTGTAATAGGCAGTGAATATTGTTTAGGACATATGTGTACTATATATAATCAATTTGAATAGTCTTTGTGCCATATTGAATACTGAAAGATTGACTGTACAGTTCAGTAACATACTAAATCAATCATTTATAGCCCAATGCAGAGCTGCTTTCTAATCTGATTTTTAGCCAGAGAACAAATTTGGACAACATGAGCTCAATGACTATAGGAAATACTGAAATTTGATTAGATTTTTTTGGTGGTCGAATGTATCACATGAGAAAGGGTCTGAATACACGCAGCTACTGAGGGGAGTGAAATTCCTCACTGCTGTTTTTAATGCATTAAATAATACATGTTTCTCAAATTCTTGCATCATTTTCCCTTATGTTAACTGCATTGTTAATAATGCAAGAAATGAGGGAAAAATTCATTAATATAATATCTCATAGAATTTAATGCAACATTTAACCTAAGTGATGAAAATAAAACAAATAAATGCCAACATTAAAGCACAATTGGTTTTGGCTTTAATATTCTCTAATGATGGATAAATACGCTAACATCCAGCTGAGGCTCACAAATAAAGTAGCCTTCAGCTACTGAAATAACTATGCTAATAGCCACATGATTGGCTAAAAAACATTACAAACTGCTGCTGTTGACCATAAAAATCTGGATTCTTGGAAAACATGCTCAGTTGGAACGGTTTGCACAATGCTACTTTTGCCTTTAAGCATTTAGATAGAGTCACTTGTTTTAATTTATTCTCAGTGTGTGGCACCTCTGGCAAAGCTGCATTTATTGTCCATTTCTGGCTGTCCTGAGGTGTAGGCCAGAAAGGCGGGAGGTGACAGGGACCCTTCCCTGAAGGTCATTAATGAACTGGTCAGATTTTAACAAACATCTGGCACCTTTCATGGTTATTTCACTTGACTTGATTATTCCAGTGCATTCTGAAACAGCCTGCTATTCTCTACTTTCTTCAAACTTCAGGCCATCCATGACTCTGTTCCCTGTATCCCAATTAGCACAAAGTCCATTTAATAAAACATCCTATGCCTATGATCTATAAAGACTCTCTGTCAAGAATGTGGTGTTGGAAAAGCACAGCAGGTCAGACAGCATCCTAGGAGCAGGAGAATCAATGTTTCGGGCAAAAGCCCTTCATCAGGAAAGAGGCTGTAAGGACTCTCTGTTAAGTAATGTTTTGAGTTTAAAGTTCTCCTCCTTCTTTTCAAATACTTCCTCACCCTCCTTATCTTCATAAACTCCTTCAAGGCCACCACTCTTTGATATCTAAACTGCATCACTTTTCTTGAAAATCTGATTCTAATTATTCCACCATTGACAGTCAAGCCTTCAATTGACAAGGTGCTAAATTATAAAATCCTTTATCTAAATCTTTCTGATTCTCTACCTCATTCTTCTTCTTTAAGACATTGCATTTAACCAATCAAACTTCAGATCATTGGTCCTAGTATCTTCTCATGTGGCTTGATGTCAAATTCTGTTTTCATGGAAGGCGTCTTATATTAAGATACCATATTAAAGTTGCGACAGGTACTTTCTCTCAAACCATCTGAAGTAGTTTGAAAGCTGGTCATTTTTCTCTCCAGCGCCACTAGATGAGCACAGGAATCCAGAGTGTGTTTTCCAGTCAAACACAGAGGACCAGTTCAAGGAGAATTGTTCACTGACAGGACCAGTGGAGATGTGAGGCTTGAGTATGCAGTTCTCAGCCTACAAAATAACGATCTGGGTTACAAGCTAATGAACAGTCTGACATTGTTCTTCTCTTCTTCTGTCTGGGCAGCATGATGTTGATGGCTGTGATTGGATTCATCATGTTCCAGAAATGACAGCATCAAGTTGAAAGAGTTTTCACTGACATCCAGCCAGAGAGCTGGCATTTTAGATTCAAGATCCCACAATCAGGACAAAAGATAGAACAAACCTTTATTTTCCTCTCATCAGAGGTACCTCCTCGTAGAATCAACACCGCTATGACTTCTCAATCTTATTTCCAACTGTACTGCAAGCAGAACATGTTTTATCTGACTCATCAGATCCAATTTGGAGCTAACTCTGAGCTCATGAGACTGCCTTGCAATCAGTGCTAGAGATCTAATAATCATATCTGAAGAGGAAAATGCAACAGTGGTGAGATTTAGAATCACAGTTTATTAAGAAAGCAACATGTTCTGACAGGGTGAACATGTTGATTGCAATACTCCCAGATTTATTCAGTGCAGAGGATTCAAAAATCAGTCTTTTTGCTTGGTCTCTCTGAGGCGTGTGTGAAACGATCCAAAATCCAAGAAAATCCAAAATCCATCCTTGCCTGTATTCTGGAGGTGCCAAGTTTGCGATACTTTCCCTATAGATAAATAATAGTTATTTTTGGTGCTGCTGCAAAATACTAGATTTGTTGAATTCAATTTCACAGCAGTTGAATCAGATTTGCCGGTCAACGATTGTACCCAGTTGCAAAATACACATTTCAGGGTGGAATTTGATCATCGTGATCCTGATAGGTAGTTAAATTTATCAACACAAAATTCAAATCATTTAGGGGAAGTAGCAGAACCAACTATACCAATAATTTCTCCAGAACAACATACATTCTGTAGTAAAAGAACATGAATTGATGTAAGTCTCTCATTGTGTGAGGATATCCTAAATACCTTACAGGAGAAAGTGAGGTCTGCAGATGCTGGAGATCAGAGCTGGAAATGTGTTGCTGGAAAAGCGCAGCAGGTCAGGCAGCATCCAGGGAACAGGAGAATCGACGTTTCGGGCATAAGCCCTTCTTCAGGAAAGGGCTTATGCCCGAAACGTCGATTCTCCTGTTCCCTGGATGCTGCCTGACCTGCTGCGCTTTTCCAGCAACACATTTCCAGCTAAATACCTTACAGCCAAGCTTGTACTTTATGATGTATAAGTCACTTATTTATACATCAGCCAGTTTGCATGTGCTGAAGTCCCAGAAACAGTCATGCGAGAAATAACCAGAAAATCTTTCAATTGTGTTTTTTTGAGAAATTGGGCAGGTCAAAAAAGGCCTTTTTTGAACTAATGACATGCGATCTTTACTAACAGGAATAAAACTGTACTCTCTCCTTCTCCTATGCCAACACTTACAGACCCTTCCTTCTCTACGCCCCAACCTTGGAATTCCCCTCATTCCACACTTTTGACACCATCCACAGCAATGTCCTCCCACCCAAGACTGGGCTTGGCCAACAGCAACTCCAGTGAAATGTTCACTGCAGCCACTTACTGTCTCAGTTCCTCACATGTTCTGTGCATTCTACACTTGGGGGTGGCTTTTCTCCCATTGGACGTGCTCATGATTGAATTTCTCTTCTTTTTGATAGAATCGGGAGTGGGGGAACAATTTGCCCACTGCTCCCATGCATTTTTAGACCTGCATTGGTTTGTGGTTTGGATGGGAACTTGCAGATGGTTCCCTATTTATCTGCCATTCTTGTCTTTACTATTGGAGAAGGCTTGGTACGTGTCCAGTGCTGTGGCCACTGTATATTGCTATTAGCAGGAGTAAATTCTTAAGTTGGTAGGTGAGGTTCTAATCCAATATGGCATCAAGGACTTCCAGTAAGACTGAAGTCAATGGTAATCAAAGGGAAAATTTATCCTGGTTGGGAGTCACACCTAGCATAAAGGAAAATCAATATGGTTGCTGGAAGTCAATCTTCTCAGTCTCAGGATATTACTGCAGGAGTTCCTTGGGGGATTGGCCTAGATCCTGTGATCTTCAGATGCTTCATCAATGACTCTTCTTTCATCATATGGTCAGAAGTGGGATACTCACTGATGATTGGACAATGTTCAGCAGCATTCACAAAGCTTTAGGTTGTGAAGCAGTGCAAATCCAAATGCAGCAAGACCTCAACAATATCCAGGTTTGAGATGTTAAATGGCAAGTGATATTCGTGTGACACACGTGCCTAGCAATGTCCATCTCCTACAAGGGAGGATCTAACCATAACCCCTTCTCATTCAATGGCATTACTATTACTGAACCCTCACTATGAACATCCTGGGTTTATTATTGATGAAAGGTTAAACTGGATGAGCCATATAAATACTGTGACAACAGCAGTTCAGAGGCTAATAAACCTGCAATAAGTAACTCACCTCCTGATTTCCTGAAGCCTCCAACTACCTGCAAGGCACAAGTCAGGAGTGTTATAGAATGTCCTCCACGTTCCTGGATGAACGCAGCTCCAACAATGCTCAGGAACCTTCACAACATTTAGGACAAAGCAGCCCGCTTGAGAGGCGCTGCATCTGTAAGCATTCATTCCGTCCATCACTGATGCACAGTAGCAGCAGTGTGCATCATTTACAAGATGCACTGCATAAATTTCCCAAGGCTTCTTAGACAGCACCATTGAGAAGGACAAGGATTGCAAATAGATCAGGACACCCACCACTTGCAAGTTCCACCCTGAGCCACTCACTATCCTGACTTGGAAATAGATAGCCATTCCTTCAGTGTGGCTGGGTCACAATCCTGGAATGTCCCTCCTGATGGCATTGTGAGTCTATCTACAGCTCATGGGCTCCAGCGGTTCAAGAAGGCTGCTCACCATTACCTTCTCAAGGGCAGTCATGGATGAGAAATAAGTCAATGACACCCATATCCTATGAGTGAATAAAAGAGAAAGTAACATTGCCAAATCTGAAAGAGCTGACAGTGATGAAAGTGCAGATATCCAGGAGAGAATTCTGCAATTTTTTTAATCATATAAAATATTGTTTACCAATGACTATTAAAATATTGAAGCTCTTTAATGATCATTGTTTTGACATATAACATTTCCCTTTAGTCATTTGCACCCATTGTTCTCCCATCTCTCAGTTGATTATTTCAGTCATATCACTGTGGGACAGCAGCCGTAATTAAAGTTCAATTCACCTTCACAAAATGAAGAGAAGATTAGAGGAAAAGTATTGCTTAGTTTGCTCCTGCATTCTCTCTTTTCTTGTTCAGAATGCCAGTTCATCTCTCATTCTATCAGATATAGATGTTTCATTGCTTAAGAGGGAAAGTGAAAGTGCATAGAGTCTTACTTTCAAATCTAAAAATAAAGATCTTGCAACGGTCAATAAATTTCCTTCAAGTATAAAAGCTGCCAATCTATATGAGAGATAGAAATGAGCTACATGGTATGAAAGTAATGTTCTTTATTGGAAAGACAACTAATGAAGTCAGCTAAGTGTTGTGATTATTGGAAAAGCACGCCACCTTCCCTATGAATGAGACTTAGAAATAGACCAAAAGACCATGACAACCATGTGAAAAATGAAGAAGATAAAATAAATGTATAATTCTGGACCTAATGGCAACTCTCTGGTTTTTGGATACAGGACTGCTCAACATAACAGTTTAGATTTTACTTTTCTTCCATGAACAGTTTCTGGTCTTTGCCACAGACATGATACTTTCACTATTAATTCCAATCCCCTTCTCCCATCATTTTCTCACCTAATCTGAGCTAGATTTTAAACAGTCTAGATTTTAAATCCCACAGTGAGCTTTCCATGCAAACCATTGTTAGACCACATTTAAGGCTTCATAACATATGCCCCTGGCCACTTTATCCCTTGTTGAAATCTAATCCATCCCAAAATTTATCAGTCCCATATTCAAAGCTTACAATGCTGTCTTGTCCAGTGTTCTTATCCCTCTTCTTTTGTAAACCTTAGCTTATCAAACACTCTGTTGCACATTTCTTACCCCACATTAAGGCATCACTCAGCGCAGATTGCTCCTCACTGACCTTGCATTGGTTCATGACCTACAAATTAAAATCTCAGCCATATGTTGATTTCCGTTCCTGATCACAAATCTTCCCTACATCCCTAACTTCCTAATTATTGTACATTAGGGTCAAAGCAGACCACAAATAAAATGGGATCTTTAAAAAAAACTTTGCTTGTTCTGCAGAACATATCATAAATTCATATTTTGCATGAAATATGAGTAGACTGGATCAATTAAATTAACCCAAATTATATATTTAGCAAGAGTAGATTGCACAGGAGTCTATAGAAATTTACTGAGATCCAAGTTATCATGAAAGTTGACACTGTGAAAATGAAACTTGCTCTGCTTTACTCAAAGTTCTGAGTTCTAAAAGCACCTGCACCATATTAACTGTTCCAATAAAATCTGACCATGCATGTAATGTTGTAAAGATTTTCACACTCCCAAGAAACGAACACTACATTTTCCACATTAAAATCTCTCTAAAAAGTGCTAACACGTTTTTGTTTGAATCGGCAGGCGTGATATTAATGGAGTGCCACATGTCAGATATGAACAACAGCTTGCAGATGATCAAAAAAAGTTATTTGTGAGGTAACAGACCTGCACAGATAAAATCATCTGCTTCTATCTCTTTATGAATTTTTTTATTTTTAGTAAAATGGACAGATTTTCAATGTAATCTCTGAATCCAAATATTTTCTTGATTAAAGATTAAGAATGTGGAGATGCATTGGACGTCACTGCGGTTTAAAATATTTGTACCTCCAGCAATCTAATCCAGATTAATAAAATGAATAAAGAACTCCTTCAACAAATTGTCAAGTTTCAGAGGAGCAGATATGTTATAACAACTGTGTTAATGTTAGTAGCAACAGTAGGTCCTGGTGACCAATGATAATGTTTAATGTATTTGTATTGCTATTCAAAGGCAGCACTCAGTCAGAGTATTATGTGCATAATGGGAGTGGTCTTACTGTGCCCAATGTTAGCACTGTTGTCCAGAACAATAGTAATGTCCGTTGAATTGCATGCCATCAAAAACACAGTAAAAGGCTTTCCTGTCTAACTGGTTTATGCCAATGTTTATGTTATCTAAAAGCGTCCTCATTCCCTATGTGAAGCATATCAGCTTCTATTCCTTTTTCTATGGTGTACCGATCTATCTTTGGAAAGGTTTGAGAAGCTAAATGACCTACTCCTGCTCCAATATGCATCTCTTAAATGCATCTTTGCTATCCATCTTAACTACTCCATAGCAAGTTCTATAGTCTGACCACTGTCTTGTAAACAAGTGTCTCTAAATCCATTATTGGAGACAAGAATATGGGTTTTGGATTTCCTCGCAAGTGAAACCATTTTCTTTATGCCTGTGCTATAAAATTCACTCATAATTTTTAAGATCCTTATTAATTAGATCACCACTCAGCCATTTGTATTCTACGGAGAAAGAGTAGCCTTTGCATTTTTCCTAGGTGTGTGGACACCTCAATTCTGGTAATATGCATATTTATAAATAAATTAGTATTCATGGTTAATATTAATCTCCAATGATTTTATTATTATGCAGAGTCAATATTGCTCTCCACCATCTTATTGATGTCAAAGACAGTAGTTTTATGTGTAATGATACTGTGGCTTTAAGAGTATTTTGTCCTGGTTTTGACAGAAGAGAATTTTTAAGGTAGAGGTAGCGAGCAGTCTACCAGAGCCCCGAGAGTAAGCGGTTTGTGAGGCCTTGGGTTTTTTAAAAGTTGGAATAATAGAGGCAGCCTGAATGGGTGTGGTCAAGCTCTCACTGAACCAAGTTTGCACAATGTACACCATGACAAGCATAGACTGTTTGAAAGACCATATTGGGGCTGCCTAAAAGTTGTTGATCTGCTAATGCAAAGGGTAGTCTTTGGCAGAGTGTGGCAGACTGGAACACTGCTGATGAATCTAATATAAATTCACATCAGCTGCCACAAGGACTAAATGGTGAAAGGACAAAATTTAAAGCTCATTCAACATACTACACAAAAGGACTGGAACCCTTATAAAACATATTGTATTTGATATTTGTTCTGTAAAATAACCTGTAATTGTATTTATAATAAAGTACCTCAGAAAATAACACACTGTATTGAAAGTATTGTGTTGAAATTGCATTGTACTTTGTATTATATCAAATTTGAACCATAATGCAATTGACCTTTGCAAATTTTATGAAGTACGTATATCTTCTTAAAGAAGTATTATTGTGGAGTGTAGCAGATATGATAAGCATATACTAAGCAGATATGATAAGCATATACTAAGCACATAACGTAAAACCAGAGATGGTTTTATAATTCACTGTAATAATTCTGGGAATATTTCGAAGCTACCTGCTTATTAATGTCCTTTAACCAAATCGAGCATTTTAACATCCCCCACAACCTCATCCTGTCACAATTCCACTCAGGAATGGAAGCAACACAACTTTCTGCAAGCTCAGGATGAGGTGTGATTTGGAGGCTCCTGTATCAGGCATCCTTGCAAGAAGAAGGGCTCATGCCCGAAACGTCAATTCTCCTGCTCCCTGGATGCTGCCTGACCTGCTGCGCTTTTCCAGCAACACATTTTCAGGCTCCTGTATCAGCCAAGCATATTTGAAAATCATGAGTGTGCAGTTCACTGCCAACTCACACTTGGAACTCCATCCCTAGAACATCTCTGTAACCACAATCCTACAAAGTAATGATCTTCTATATGAAATGAATGTTAATAGTTAAGCATCTTAAAAAAGAAATCTTGCTGTGTTTTCATCTGCATCAGTTAAACATGCCTTCCGCCTAGCAGCTAGCATTTAAACAATTTACATATGTTGGAATCAGAATGAGTGAATTGATACATTGAAATTGTATCTTATGACAAGAAATTTGTTTGAAGGGCTTTGCAAATGTTAAGCTCCTATTATGGCTAAGCAATGATGAATTAGTAAAGAACAAAAGTCATAATGAAGCATAGGTATGAATAATTTTTAATAACTTGCTCCACAGTGCAGCTTATTTTTCTGAGAATTGGACGCCTTTGATTTATGATTACCTAGTGGAATATTGAAAGCCAGAACTGTGCGCGCTCATTAAGTCATTTAGCAAAGTGCAATGTAACTCCTGAAGTTCTAGCTCCCCACAGTTTTATTTTTGTTTAATGGGACTATTTGTTGTTTCTAATGTAAATACATTCCAAGAAAAAGATTCCTTTGTACCAGCAATTATTTTCTTCCAGTCATTATATGGCTGAGGCTTTCTATTAGCAAGCATGTTGGTGGTAGTAAAAGGGTCAAATTACCACAGTTAAAATACCACTATATTATGGTAAATCCATTTGTGGTGAGCTCTGGCAGACAGGCAATTAGTAATGTCTATGAGCCAGGAATCAGACCTTCGTCTTTGGAAACAGGGAAAGAGCAAAGCAACCTTTTACTTTTAGATTGTGCTAACGAAAATCCGGCACAGGAACTATCGACCAAGGTATCCTCTTATCAGTTGGTGAAGATGTAGAATGGTTCAACATGCAATGAAAGCCAAAGGTGAGACATGAAGCTGTCGGTAGGCGATATCTAACACGATTCTTCGATTCTAAAGTAAAAGAAGAGAAAATATTTGTATAGCGCCAAACTGCTTAGCTCACAAATGCCTCAAAGTACTTTACAATAAAGTGAGATTCTGAGACTATCTTTAGGACAGGTATGGTACTTATTTTTCAGATGATAAAAGAAACATCCCAAAAATGACGATTATTTGTGACGATTTTTCCCATGTGATGTAATTTGCTTTGCTATTTGGGAATTCGATAGTGAAATGTCAAAATTTTGCTTTTCAGAGCTTTTATACTCCTCCAATATCCACATCTTGAAGTTTAAAAGCATTTCATTCATAAGATGTGGCTTCACTGGATCAGCCAGCATTTTTGGCCCATCCTTAAATGTCCAAAGGACAGTTAAGAGTCAACCAAATAGCTGTGGGTCTGGAGTCACAAATAGGCTAGACCAGGTATTGACAGCAGATTCTTTCCTTGAAGGACATTTGTGAACCAGATGGGTTTTTCTGACAATTGACAATGGTTTCATGGCTTTCTGTAGAATTTAGAATGTCAAGGGGTGATCTGATTGAAGCCTCCAAGATATTATTAGGAGAACTGAAAATGTGTTGCTGGAACAGCGCAGCAGGTCAGGCAGCATCCAGGGAACAGGAGAATCGGCGTTTCGGGCATAAGCCCTTCTTCAGGAAGGGCTTATTAGGAGAAGTCAGGGTAATGATAAACTATTTCCAGTGGTTGGAATATCTTGAACTAAGGGCATTGCCTGGGAACTAGGGGTAGACCATTCAGTAGATATGTCAGGAAGCACTTTTACACACAGAGGGTCATAGATATTTGTAACTCTCTTCCACAAACAGTAGTTGATGCCAATAAATAAGATTATATTTTATTAAGCAAAGGTTTTAGAAATGTGGGACAAAGACAGTTATGTGGAGTTAGGCCACAGATCAGCCATGATCTCACTAAATGGCAGAACAGGTTTGAGGGGCTAATTGGCCTAATCCTGTTGCTATGGTCATCATTAGACTCTTCATTCCAGATTTTCTTTTATTGAATTCAAATTCCACCATCCGCCAAATTCATCCGTGGCAGGGTTTGAATCCAGGTCCCCAGAAAATTACCTGGATCTCTGGATTAATAGAATAGCAATAACACCACTAAGCCTTCTGAAAACATAAGGATTTAAAATGTTATCAATAACATCTTCAAAAAACTAGACCAGATACAAAATGAGGTGCCATAGTGTTTGTCTGATTAAATCCACAGTCAGCATTAACATGCTTGTAGTGATAATGGGAAGTGACTGGTTAATTCAGTTGGTTGTTTGGCTTGTATATAGTCAGAAGTCACACAACACCAAGTTATAGTCCAACAGGTTTATTTGAACTCTGCTCTGAAAGCTTGTGATTTCAAATAAACCCTGCTGGACTATAATCTGGTGTCGTGTGACTTCTGACTTTGTCCATCCCAGTCCAACACTGGCACCTCCACATCATGGCTTGTATATGATTCAGAACAGCACCAAAAGTGTGGTTGCAATTCCCATGCTGGCTGAGGTAACCTGGGATCTGCCTTTTTGTCTTGCTTCCTGACAAAACCAAAAACACTACCATAAAAACAGCACAGGATGAGGTATTAGTAGACAATGAGACTAACCCCACTCTGAAGCAGTGCACACACGCACCATATTGTTTCCAGTTGAGACTGTGGAAAACATCCTGTGGCTCACTGATCTTGTTCCTTTACTAATAATTCAAGCTAAAGCTGAATGTGATGTCTCAATGAAGAAGTAGTTCAGCACACCCAACGTTCTTCGACCCCTGATTTGTGAGTTTCTCCACAGAGAAACTGGAAGGGAGCAGTTAATTTTTCTAGCTACCTTGTCTGAATAGAAATTTCTTTAATCGCAGAAGTGCAATAAAAGTACAAAATATTTTTCTGTGTTTCTCCCTCCACAGACGCTGCTGACTATATTCCAGCATTTTCGGTCTTCATCCATAGTATTTTTGCTTTCATAGAAGATTTTTCCACTGGCAACTTTACAAAAGTGAGTATCGAGATTTTAAACTGAGGCATTTACGTGGACAGTTAACAGTTCAGGATTTGTAGAGGTAAATACTGTGATTGCCTTTTGACTGTGACTACAGAAAAGAAAAGTGAAAATTGATCCATACTTGATCTAACAATGTAACAAATAAAAGGAAAATGTTGAGGTGGGTGCATATGCAGGAGTGCCCACAACACTGTAGTCTCATATCTTGAGCCATTTTGGGCAGTTCAGTTACTCTGATTCTCTCTTGGTGCTGTCATTCTAGCCTGGTCACGTGGAAAGTAGCAGATCCAACATAACACACTCATTTCATCATCCTCAATATCACGGAGCTTGGAGGATTCCCACAAATGGAACCATGGAATGTTTCCATACAGATATTCCACAGAGGTGATTCTGAAAGATAGGATTTACATGCATTTGGAGAGGCAAGTAATGATGAGGGATAGTCAGCATGCTTTTGTGCAAGTGAGATCATGCCTCACAAACTTGATTGAGTTTTTTGAGGATGTAACCAAAAAGATTGATGAAGGCAGAGCAGTAGATGTTGTTTAGTTGTACGTGTGTAAAGCCGATGATAAGGTTCCTCATGGTAGACTAATTAGGAAAGTTAAGTTACATGGGATTCAGGATGAGCTTGTCAATTGGATACCAAACTGGCTTTACAGTAGGTGACAGAGGATAATGATGGAGGATTGTTTTGGACTGGAGGCCTTTGACCAGCGGTGTTCCACAGGGATTGGTATTGGGTCCATTTTTGTTTGTCATTTATAGAAATGATTTGGATGACAATATAGGAAGCATGGCTGGTTAGTTGTGATGATACACAATTGGTGGCATAGTGGACAGTGAAGAAGTTATCTAAGATGACAAAGAGTTCTTGATCAATTTGGTCAGTGAGATGAGTTTCATTTGGATAAATGTGAGGTATTACATTTTGGTAAAACAAACAAGGGCAGGATTTATGCAATTAATGGTGGAGCCCTGAATAGTGTTGTATCACGGGTAGACAGGGTGGTTAGCATGCTTGCCTTCATTGCTCAGACCTTTGGATATAGAAGCTGGGACATAATATTGAGGTTGTATAGGACATTGATGAGGCCTCTTAGAGTTATAGAGTCATAGCAATATATAGCATAGAAATAGATCCATCCATGCTGACCAGATATCTTAAGCATTTGGCCCACATCCCTCTCAACCCTTCCTATTCATATACCCTAGGAGAAAGTGAGAACTGCAGATGCTGGAGATCAGAGCTGAAAAATGTGTTGCTGGAAAAGCGCAGCAGGTCAGGCAGCATCCAAGGAGCAGGACAATCGACGTTTCAGGCATAAGCCCTTCTTCAGGAATGAGGAAGGTGTGCCAAGCAGGCTAAGATAAAAGGTAGGGAGGAGGGAATTGGGGGAGGGGCGTTGAGAATGCGATAGGTGGAAGGAGGTTAAGGTGAGGGTGATAGGCCGGAGAGGGGGTGGGGGCGGAGAGGTCGGGAAGAAGATTGCAGGTCAAGAAGGCGGTGCTGAGTCTGAGGGTTGGGACTGAGATAAAGTGGGGGAGGGGAAATGAGGAAGCTGGAGAAATCTGCATTCATCCCTTGTGGTTGGAGGGTTCCTAGGCGGAAGATGAGGCGCTCTTCCTCCAGGCGTCCATGGTCTGGCAATGGAGGAGGCCAAGGACCTGCATGTCCTTGGCGGAGTGGGAGGGGGAGTTAAAGTGTTCAGCCACGGGGCAGTTGGGTTGGTTGGTGCGGGTGTTCCAGAGGTGTTCTCTGAAACATTCCGCAAGTAGGCGGCCTGTCTCGCCAATGTAGAGGAGGCCACATTGGGTGCAGCAGATGCAGTAAATGATGTGTGTGGAGGTGCAGATGAATTTGTGACGGATATGGAAGGATCCCTTGGGGCCTTGGAGGGAAGTGAGGGGGGAGGTGTGGGCGCAAGTTTTGCATTTCTTGTGGTTGCAGGGGAAGGTGCCGGGAATGGAGGTTGGGTTGGTGGGGGGTGTGGACCTGACGAGGGAGTCGCGGAGGGAGTGGTCTTTCCAGAACACCGATAGGAGAGGGGAGGTGGAGGTGGCGGAAATGATGAAGGATGATACGATGTATCTGGAGGTTGGTGGGGTGGTAGGTGAGGACCAGTAGGGTTCTGTCCTGGTGGCGATTGGAGGGGCGGAGTTCAAGGGCGGAGGAGCGGGAAGTCGAGGAGATGTGGTGGAGACCATCGTCAACCATGTCTGAGGGGAAATTGTGGTCTTTGAAGACGGAGGCCAGCTGGGTTGTTCGGTATTGGAATTGGTCCTCCTGTGAGCAGATGAGGCGGAGGCAAAAGAATTGGGAATATGGGATGACGTTTTTATAGGGGGCAGGGTGGGAGGAGGTGTAATCTAGGTAGCTGTGGGAGTCGGTCGGTTTATAGTAAATGTCCATGTTGAGTCGGTCGCCCAAGATAGAAAAGGGAGGGAGAAGTCTGAGATGGTCCAGGTAAATTTGAGGTCTGGGTGGAAGGTGTTAGTAAAGTGGGTGAAATGTTCAACCTCCTCGTGGGAGCACGAGGTAGCGCCGATACAGTCATCGATGTAGCGGAGGAAAAGGTAGAGGTTGGTGCCAGTGTAGCTGCCATCAAGATGCCTTTTAAATGTTATAGTTGCACCAGCTTTCACACATCCTCTGGCAGTTCATTCCATACATGCACCACCCTCTGCGTGAAAAGGTTGCCCGACAGGTCCCTTTTAAACTCTCCCCTTTCGCCCTAAACTTATGCTTTCTAGTTTTGGACTCCCCCACCCCATGCAGCTACATTGCCTCTCCTTGACTGATGACAAGCAAGACAAATTGCCAGGCTTTGTGTCTGAGCTGAAAGGCAATGCAAGTTAGGTGTACTATGAGTCTGCAAATTCTGAATGCAGTAACAATGGGGTGGCAAGGTGGCTCAGTGGTTAGCATTGCTACCTCACAGTGCCAGGGACCCGGGTTTGATTCCAGCCTCGGGTCAGTGTGGAGTTTGCAAGTTCCACCTGTGTCTGCGTGGATTTCCTCCAGGAGCTCTGGTTTCCTCCCACAATCCAAGGATGTGCAGGTTAGGTGAATCGGCCATGCTAAATTGCCCATAGTGTTCAGGGATGTGTAGGTTTGATGCATTTGTCAGGGGTAAATGTAGAGTAATAGAGTATGGAATGGGTCTGGGTGGGATACTCTTCAGAGGGTAGATGTGGGCTTGTTGGGCTGAAGGGTCTGTTTCCATACTGGAGGGATTCTATGATTCTAACAATATGCAAAGAGGCAAGGCAAGGCAGAGATGCTGTGAGCATCCATGTAGGTGCAAAGAGGGTAGGCATTAAGAAAGAAAGCTAAAAGCCCTGAGGTTCACCCTGTTCCAGGTCATAAAATGGGTGCCTATACATGTGCACAAAGCAGCCCAGCAGCTACATTGCAATGAAAGGTATTAGTGAGCTCCAGAGTGCCGTCTGGAAGTGGAGAACTGTAGGCTAAGTGACTCTGCGATGTGTCATGATGATGGAGTGATACTAGAACTTTGCTGATGCCAACCTGTATGGATGGATGGTACAGATGGCCCATGGAGAATGGCCTGACCAAGATGGACTCCTGACAGGCTCCAGTTAGCAGCTACGCACTTTGAATCTCCTGGCAAGAAATGGCAAGTCTGGCTTCTCCTGGGAAAATAGGACCCTATATAGAAATAAGGAGAGATTAGGTAATACTGAGCATTAAAGCATGAAATTGGGCAGCTCGCCATTCATTAACAAGACTTTTACCCAGCTGTTGAAACCCAAATTCGGACTTTGACCTCTTGACATTGAGAACTTCCTCTTTCTGACCTTGTCATGTTTTCCCAAGCAGCTTGCTTTTGCTTACATTGTTTAAAGTTTAGGAAAATTCCATCCTATGTCTTGGTTTCAGTCAGGAGCCTCTTCTCATTAGACTAACAGGTGGTTTGTCTCTGCCACACCAGACTAATTGAGAGCTGTAGATCCATACCTTAAAGAGGATGTTGGTCGCAAACCGACACCATAGTAAGCAAAAGTACAGGCAACCTGATACAACATGGTGTGCTGCATATAAGGTCTAATGCTTCAAAACTGAGAAATGTCTGAGAAGGAATTAGAATCGAATCAGGAACAGAAGAATTTGTGTTGCAGACATTTCGTCCCCTGTCTAGGTGACATCCTCAGTGCTTGGGATCCTGTGAAGCGCTTCTGTGATCTTTCCTCCGTCATTTGTAGTGGTTTGAATCTGCCGCTTCCGGTTGTTAGTTCCAGTTGTCCGTTGCAGTGGCCGGTATATTGGGTCCAAGTCGTTGTGCTTATTGATTGAATCTGTGGATGAGTGCCATGCCTCTAGGAATTCCCTGGCCGTTCTCTGTTTGGCTTGTCCTATAATAGTAGTGCTGTCCCAGTCGAATTCATGTTGCTTGTCATCTGCGTGTGTGGCTACTAAGGATAGCTGGTCGTGTCATTTTGTGGCTAGTTGGTGTTCATGGATGCGGAATCAATAAGCACATCGACCTGGACCCAATATATCGGCCACTGCAACGGACAGCTGGAACTGACAACTGGAAGAGGCAGATTCAAACCACTACAAATGTCGGAGGAAAGATCACAGAAGCGCTTCACAGGAGGCTCCCAAGCACTGAGGATGTCACCTAGACAGGGGACGAAACGTCTGCAACACAAATTCCCAGCTCGGCGAACAGAACCACAACAACAAGCACCTGAGCTACAAATCTTCTCACAGACTTTGAAGGAACACAAGAATACAGAAAGTGAGGGAAAAGTTAAACAAAAAGAGAAAAAAAGGAAACAGAAAGGAACAGTAAGGATAACATTAATAAAAAGAAAATAAATTTAAAAGCCATTTGCTACTGGCAGGAGTAAGGCTTCATAGATTAAATGGTTTCATTTCCGGTTCATCGAGGTTAAGTGGCATTGCTGGAATATGGATATTATATTAAAAGGATACTGGTACTGATGAGTTTTAGCTTACCTTTGTGTCAGGAGTTCAGTCAGTGAACAATGCAGGAACATTTTGAAACTCACGGAGAGGCTGAGATTGAGCTGCCATTCTAGGGAGGTCAATGGTAGAGCAACATAAATCTTCCAACAATTGTAATTGTCCCAGCCTCCACCACCTCCTCTGGCAGCTCATTCCATACACGTATAATCCTCTGTGTGAAAAGGTTGCCCCCTAGGTCCCTTTTAAATCTTTCCCCTCTCATCTTAAACCTATGCCCTCTCGTTTTGGACTAGATTAGTTTCGGTTATCTGGTTGAGTTGGACCGAAGGGTCTGTATCCATGCTGTACATATCTCTATGACTCTATGATTCTAATAACATATTACAACTAAAGCTGGATAAATTGCACACTCATAATGGTGAGTACATCTAACAAGATAATTAAAGAATGTATCACTGAGGAGGGCTAAACTGCTTTACAGCAGAGTTTCTTCAAGCATTTCAACTTGCTACAAATCATTTTTGCTCATCAATCATTTAAGGACAACTGAGTTTAAATACTTCAATTCCATTTACGCATTGCTGACTGACTACCTGTGGTGAATCATTCTTTTGCAGAACACAAGCTTTCTGTGTAAATATTTAAAATTTAGCGAAATGAATTCTAAGAAAGTGGAGTTGCAGGTAGACGGGATAGTGAAGAAGGCATTTGGTGTGCTTGCCTTTATGGTCAGTGCACTGAGTATCAGAGCTGGGATATCATGTTGTGGCTGTACTGGCCACTATAAGAATACTGTGTTCAGTTCTACTCTCCCTGCTAGAGGAAAGATATTGTTAAGCTTGAAAGGGTTCAAAAAAAGGATTTACAATTCTTTGTTGGAGGGTTTGAGCTATAGGGAGAGGCTGAACAGGCTGGGGCTGTTTTCCCTGGAGTGTTGGAGGCTGAGGGGTGACCTTTTAGAGGTTTACAAAATGATGAGGGGCATGAATAGGATAAATAGAAAAGGTTAGGGGATGCCAAACTAGAGGGCATCGGTTTAAGGTGAGAGAGGAAAGTTTGAAACAGACCTAAGGTGCAACTTTTTCATGCAGAGTGTGATGTGTGTATGGAATGAGCTGCCAGAGGAAGTGGTGGAGGATGGTACAAGTACAACATTTAAAAGGCATCTGGATGGGTATATGAATAGGAAAGGTTCAGAGGGATATGGGTGAAATGCTGGCAAATGGGCCTTGATTAATTTAGGATATCTGGTCAGCATGGACGAGTTGGACCAAAGTATCTGTTTCCATGCTGTACATCTCTAGGACTCCATGATTCTAAATCATTCCCTTTAGATGTTATGGTTATTCCATTCTTTCTTTCATCTCATAACTCTGTGATCACATCAGATCTGAGCTATGCAATGTAAAGTACAGGCCACCATATGGGGTCCTCAGATACTGAGGTGAGAATAAGAGGCATCAGCATTGTTAGATTTTAAACAGGTCTTCATTTGCAGAAAAGTGTTCAGAAAAACTAAACAAATGTAGATGTGATGGCACAATATGTTTGAGGACTGAGCAACTTTGAGAAATGATGAATATTTTATTAAAATAGAGAATTTCACAAATGTACATTGGTTAATCTGAATTTGTGCAGCTTATCCACTTGTAGCCAACGTCCACATGTTTAACGAACTGTACAGGATCATGAAATATCTCCTGAAGCCATGGAGTCATTAAACTATCTACAGCCAATGAATTGCTTTATTGGTCAGTGCATTGAGTACAGGAGTTGGGATGTCATGTTGCGGCAGTACAGGACATTGGTTTGGTCATTTTTGGAATATTGTGTTCAGTTCTGGTCTGCCTGCTGTAGGAAGATATTGTTAAACTTGAAAGAATGCAGAACCAATTTACAGGAATGTTGCTGGGGTTGGATGGTTTGAGCTATAGGGAGAATAGGCTGGGGCTATTTTCCTTGGAATGACCTTATAGAGATTTATCAAAATCATGAGGGGCATGGATGGGGTGATGCAGCAAGGACACCATTTGGCCCATTGTATTTGTGCTGGCTCTTTCTGCCTCATAGGTAGTGCTTTCGGGAGATGTTACACTAATTGGTAACTTGATTTATGAAAGCATATCATGTAATCCTGTTGGTTGCAAATGCTTATTAACAGGGATATCTCCCAATTCACTGCGTACCTTTCTCTACTCATGGATATCATTTCTTCTCCAGATGCCTCTTTTGACGAATTGGAAAACCTGCAATAATTTTAGGAGTATGGGTGCATATTCCACTGCCCAAATGTGCCCCTATTGATGGAAAAGAAAGTCCTATTTTCATTATTTTTAATTAGTATTCTTTTTACATTAACCAGAAATGGCAATCATAGAATCTCTACAGCATGGAAGCAAGTAATTTGGCCCATCAGGTCCACACCACTCCACTGACATGCATCCAACCCTCTGCTATCCTTGCATTTTCCATGACTAATCCACATAGCCTGCACATACTGGGTAATTTAGCATTGCCAATCTACCTAACCTGCTCATCTTTGAACTATGGAAGCAAATCAGAGCACCCGGAGGAAGCCCACACAGACACAGGGAGAATGTACAAACTCCATACATACATTTGCCTGAGGCTGGAATCAAACCTGGATCCCTGGCACTGTGAGGCAGCATTGCTAACCACTGAGCCACCATACCACCTCCTTCTAGAATGGTATTAATGTAAGAGTGACCAGAAGGTTATTCATTCTATTTGTCACAATATTTTTAAGTGTAGCCCAACTAGACACCATATAATCTATATTGCAGATTATCAAAGATTTTTATAAATTTACCTCAAGCAATCTAACTCTGAAAAGTAGAGCTGCAACTTGTCTCAAGTGTCAGATGTTTAAATTCTCAGGAGTGGAATCAATCATTGTGTTTATGAGTTATTGTAAAGAAGTATAGGCCACATGATTTTTATACTGGACCATTTTTATTGCTTTCTAGAATTTTTATCTGCTGTGTAAATTCACAGGAGACCCTTCACCTACACCCATAAACAAGATCTCTGTGCAAAGTTCTTGGTGAATGACGAGACCATTTCAAAATCTGCAGCAGGAGCTAACAGCTACAGATAAAATTAATTTTCTTTCTGGACAACCTGCTTGGCCCTTCATAACCTAATTTTTCCAAAGAAACTTAATACTAATACTTTGATCTGTTACATGAAAAAACAAAAGATCTTTTTTCAAAGTAAGATTTTGGCAGCTTAACCAACAACATGCCTTCAGCATTTTTTGATCAACCTTTTATCTTTTTCTGATCTGCCTATATTTAAAGAAAAATCAAAGCACAGATTTTATTTTTCCATGTGTATTGATTTGGTTTAATTATCTACTCTTCAGTATCATGTGTTTATGCGTTAATAACAATAATTAGGCCAGATGATTTGTTACAGAACCATTTTAACTGTCTTTTAAAATTCATATCCAAATTTAGGGAGTACAGTCAACTGATCGCATTACAGATGGAAAGTTTCAGGATTTGTCATGGATGTCATTCTGTTCTTTCAAGATTATTCCAAATATGTACAAATTGGTTTCCTTTCAGAACTACAGTGGCTGCATTTTAAAAATAATTCACTGATTGTGAACTGCTTTACAATATTTGAGGACATAAAAGGACAAAAAATTAACTCTTCCTTTCTTATTCATGATTTTAAAAGAATATAAAACTTCCAAATTCAACTTCCTTCAGTTTTTTTCCTGCGTCTCACCAAACTACTGCTTTTATTTGTTGTCAGTTCATATGATCCATCATGCCATATGATGCATACGCACAATCAACGTTTTATAGAGTACATGTGGGAAAGCTTAGTGTTAATCTCATGCTAAGCAACATAATCCATTGTCTTCAGCTGTCTGGTGAATATGGTGTCTTTGCTACATTCAGAATTAAAACCATTTGTTCGTAAATTCACTCTTTTTGTTTTGCAATGTGCAGGAAAAGCAAGAAATTCCAAAAATCTATTTTAATCTTTTAGGAGGTTTTGCTCACGACTATTCTATACTAATTGATTCACTGGGCCAAATAGGTCCACCTCAGTCACAAATTGAACCCAATAGAACCTTTAGCCAACATTACACTGCTTTAGACGCAGTTTAGCAAGATTTAGAATCCTTATTAATTAAACTTTATCAGGATAAAAGTATTGACTTCATGAGAAATATAAAAAATTTTGTGATTGTTCTAATGTCCCTCATAAATGTTTTGCAGTGTATGACTTGAATACCAGTGTCATAAATCATTATATAATTTAGGATTCATTGTTAATACTACCACAGAAACCATTTTAAACCAATGCATAGCACAAAATCATGCATTGCAGTAATTTAAAACAATATGCTTCATTAAAAAAAAACAATCCAATTGTTCAGTTCTTTAGGGAAAACATTTAAGTTTATCTTGTTAATTAGCTATAATTAAGTCTATAAAATTACACTAATAGTGAAATTTGTGGAAAAAAGGATGGTAGCCGTTCAAGATGGCAGCTCACCCACCTTGTCCAGGGCCATTAGAGATGGACAATAAATGCTGGCCCATAGATCCCATGAAACAACAAAACCAATTGAATACAAATAGTTATTAATATTTGTTTACCTGGTCCAACAGGTAACTATTGGCCTGGTGTTCTTCTTATTATTCAATACTACCTCTAACTTATCTGACAGAAACCAGTCAATATTTATTTAGAAATATTAAGATACAGCACCTACAACATTCGTCGAGTTCTAAAGCTGGCAATGTATGCTCATTAGTCCATGTCACATAATACTGTTCCAATTTAAAAAGCAGATCAGAAAAATAGACATAGATATTACAGTACACATTTCCGAACTAGTGACATGCTATCACAACCTAGGTGTCTGCTGGAATGTATGCAGCTTTATTTGAACCTCCTAGTTAATGTTGATTAGGAATCCTGAGTTTTCACTTGAACAGACTCCAAACTTCTTGCCAGTGTGAAGCTTATTCTCCTAACTCTTAGTTTCTTTCCATTTTGGCCTCATGCTGAGTACATTATGTACCTGCTTAATCTAGCATCAAGCCTATATTACCACATGCACTTCTCTTTGATATTCTACACCAGTTTTTGAAAATATTGAATCAAAATAACTCTTTGTGTGGTATAAATCAGTCTAAGTAATTTACTGGAAAAATGAAACTGATTGAAAGTAATGTGAGTCAGTCAGTCTGTGAGGTTATGGGCTAAAGAAATTAGTCTGCATTCGACTTTGGGAATGTGGTTGTGTTTCATGATCTGCTCGTGTCCGATCCCACTGAAACAGGCATGCAATTCTTCTGAAGCCTCCTCATTTCCATTCAGCTGTGTATGACCCATGTTGCATGTTGACTGAATGCTCCACAAGGAATCTGACAGTGTACGAGACTGAAATGTCTTTGCAGCTAGCCTCCAGCTTTTAACTATAGTTTGCAACCCCCCCACTTCCCCTTAAAGTGTACAACTAGCTCCAAGAAGGGAGAATGCAGCATCAGACAAGACAGTGGTGATTTAGACCAACAGGAGGGGAGAGGCCATTATAGCCCAGGGAACCAGGAGTCTCTCAATGAATGCCCACTGAAGAGAATGAGAACAGTAAGATCGAGTCCTCCAGTCTGATTCTAAGATAATGGCTCCAACACTAGAAAACATTCAATGACCTTGCACAGGTGGCCATGATAGAGGAATGCATCTTCACATGACAAATGCCACCTACTACAACACCAGCCTCCCACCATTTTTAATGGACCACATGCCTATAATTTAACCATTCGCTGTTCCTAAGCAGTAACATTAAAGTGCTTCAGACTCCCACCCCTCAAACACTTTCCAATAGAGTTAGCCATGCACTCATCTCCCATTGTTTCCAGGTTTTTAAATGTCATAGGCACATGAGCCAAATGAGTGGTACATAATCACCATCATGTCTGCATCACCTTAGGCCTACAGAGGAGATGGTCCTTTGTATCATGGCTGCAATGGAACCTGTGACATCCAATTTCATCCTGCTTCTGCCCCATCTTAAATCCCACCCCGTCCTTATTCTACCATTTATAACAAGCCGCTGATAGATAACTACAGACATATTTCCTTCTAGCTCACCCACCCTTCCATCACCTCAACTCTCTGCTTGTGATTTTCTGATTTCGGACACCCAAAAATGGCTGCCTGCCCAGTTTGTTCTTGAGACTGAGAAGGAAAGGTGGGAGCAACAGCAAGATGCTGGTGCAATTGCAGAGTCATTTGATCAGACACTTCCAGACACAGATACAGTATGAAGATTAAGAGACTACTAAAGGTTAGGATTTGCAGTCTGGACAAGTGAGAAGAATAACACATGCGCCAACTCACTGAAGTGGGAAGTTACAGACAAACTCTACTATAGGGGTAACTGGAGAACATCATTGGTGTGTGTGTTAGCCTGCTAGCCTGCTAGTACTGTCAAGTAGCCTTGGTTTTGTATTCAAAGGTTTATTGCTGAACTGCACTGAGAGCCTGCAACCACCTTTGAGCAGTAATGTCATGCCATGATGGCAGTAATATCTGAGCCTGTATCACACTCACAATCTCATGATCTCAGTCTGATTTTCCACAGTAGCATTCAGAAATCGGGTGGCTTTTACCTCAGCTGCTACTGAAGCTCAGACATTAACCAGACACTCTCATCATGGCCAGTAGCGTGGAAGAGTCACAGAGTCATACAACACGGAAACAGACCCTTTAGTTAAAACAGTTCATGCTGAATATAATTCCAAAAAAACCAATCCCACCTGCTTACTCCTGGCCCTCCAAACCTTTCCTATTTGTGTTCTTATCTAAGTCTTTTAAGCTTTGTAATTGTGCTCACTTCCTCAGGAAGTTCATTCCACGCATGAACCACCCTCCATGTAAAAAGTTTACCCCTCATGTATTTTTTAAATTTGACCCCTCTCATCCTAAGAATATGACCCCCAGTCTTGACATCTCCAATCCTAGGGAATAGATACCCACCATTAACCCTATCTATATATCTCATGATTTTATGAACCTGTACAAGGTTACCTCTCAACCTCTATACTCCAGTGAAAAATCCCAGCCTATTCAGCCATTCTTTGTAACTCAAACCTTCCACACCCAGCAACATCCTGGTAAATCTTTCCAGGTTAATAATGTCCTTCCTGTAACAGGGCAACCAGAACTAGTCACACCACTCTAGAAGAAGCCTGATCAATGTCTGTGCAACCTCAACATGACTTCAGAATGAAAGTAGTGACAAAACATAGCAGCACTTGCAAATCTGGCCATGATGAGAGTGTCTGGTTAATGTCTGAGCTTCAGTAGCAGCTGAGGTAAAAGCCACCCGATTTCTGAATGCTACTGTGGAAAATCAGACTGAGATCATGAGATTGTGAGTGTGATACAGGCTCAGATATTACTGCCATCATGGCATGACATTACTGCTCAAAGGTGGTTGCAGGCTCTCAGTGCAGTTCAGCAATAAACCTTTGAATACAAAACCAAGGTTTCTGAGGTCCTATTTGGGAGAAACGTAGACACTAAAGATTTTCAGAGGAGCGCACAGCATAACAGCATCAACGCTTCAATATTAAATCCAGCCCAATGTCATGAAAAATGAGCAGAAGATTATTTATAACCAGCATTGTGAAAATGACTAGAGCAAGTGTCAGTACACTTCAATAAAACCAAAATTTGCTGACCACAAAATTCCTGATGATGGGGCTACCAGCCAACACTGTAACACTGGCTCCCTTTTATATGATTGCATCCACTTCTACTCACTTTGCAATTCTACCACAATGCAGTATTTGTAATGAATCTTCTGTTGAAGTGTCTCTGGACTTGAAACATTAACTCTGTTTTTCACTCAACAGCTGCTGCCAGATATACCATGTTTCTCCAGCACTCTGTTACCCAATAAAATAAAGCACTGCTGCTCATGTAAAGACTGTGCACCTTGTCCTTTTTGACAAGGGCAATTTCTGAGGCCTTTTCTTTTGACATAGAGATGGGATCCAAGGAATTAAAGTGGTGCTGGTGCTAATCAAGGGCAGAAGTATTCACAAGTTAGCCACATTCTGAAAGAAACATTAGAGGAAACAGTGAACTTGGAGATAGAATGGACATTTTTCAAATCCTTGAACTGCCAGATGGGTTGCAGAGTGCTTCTGTGAATTTAGTTGTGCCAGCAGATTATTGGCACCAAAAGAGGAGGAAGTGGAAAAAGCAATCAAAAGAGAGTAGGTTACCTGAGGACAATGTGATTTGACAACAAGGAACAGAGAACAGGGTAAGCGGAATTAGTAAGAGAAGCACCATTTCCCTGCTGTGGAAAGAATTTCTGTTGGTAAAACACAGCATGCAGTGGCTGCAGTTATCAACAGCAAGAGCACTATACAAAATAATTCAACACAATCTGTGTTGTAAGATGTGTGGTTTTATATATATATATTCATATCACTTTATTTTAGAGTTTGGATTTTAAACTAGTGGCATATGGGTTTTTATCTATGTGATGAGAAGGCTTAATGATTAAGTTATCAATATTTCTGGAGTTGTGTAGTTTTTAAACCAGTATGAGAGAAATAGATCCTGGTATACTCATGGGATCTGTTAGCACACCAACATAAGTATTTTTTTAAATGTACTCACGCATAGGCAATGTGACTAGGGTAACATATATTGCCATTTGCTAGTGGCACTTGAGAAGACAACGAGCTGCCTTCTTGAACTGCTGCAGTGTATTTGACTTGGGTGCACCCACAATATCAACAGGGATAGAATTCAAGGATTTTGATCCAGTGACACTGACAAAATGACAATATTCTCCTAGGGTTAGGCATTAGTTCAGAACTGTTAGAAATAGATGACCATTAGACCATACGATGTACGAGTTTAGGCCATGTAGCCCATGGTTGATCTCATTAACATCAATCTCACTTTCCTGCCTTTTCCCCATATTTCTTGATTCACTTACTAATTAAAAATCTGTCCATCTCAGCCTTAAATATACCTAATAATTCAGCCTTGTTCCTATTTCCAAATATTAACTCTGCTTTCTCTCCACAGATGCTGCCAGACCTGCTGAGTTTTCCCAGCAATGTCTATTTTTGTTCCTATTCTCAAATGCTCCCAGTCAGGCATCCCTTGATGATGCTACTATTTGTAACATGTCAGCATTTGTTGTCCACCCTGCAAACACATACTGCCCACAAGATTTTTAGAGATTACATGTAGATCAACAGAAGGACACAATGCATGAAAAAAGCAGCAACTTAGCACCACCCTTTCTATTCTCTTCACGTAGCATCCTCTGAAAGGACATTAGCAACCATGGACTTCTATGTTGGTCCATGGTTAATCTTGGTGAGTCCTGCAATATTTGCTGATGCCTTCTGCAGATAACAGACTAGGAGTCTCTCTCATAATTTGCCACCTGCCATTGCACATACTGGAAGGATTCCTTTTCAAGTTGAAACTCAATCTATTTGGCCGTATTATGAAAGCACCCACTATTAACTCCTAGTGTGGGACTTGAATCTGGAGCTCTGGCTCACAGTACAGAGCATCTATCCAGTTTCCCTGTAACAACAGTCCATGTTATTTCCCCAAAGAACTCCAATAAATGGTCCTTTCACAAAACCATGTTGACTCTGCCTGATTATCTTGAACTTTTTGAAGTGCCCTGCTATAAAGCTTTCAGTAATAGTTTCCAATATCTTCCGTATGATAGATATTAAACGAACAGTCTGTAGTTTCCAACTTTCTCTCGACTTCCCTTTTGTAACTCCCTTATTCAAATCTAATCAACTTTCCACAAATCCAGGGAACTTTGGAAAATTAAAGCAATGCAATATTTATCTCAATAATTGTTTCTTTAAAACCCTAAGGTGAAGTACATCAGGACCTTTCAGTTTGCAGCTCCAAAGATTTGCTCAGTACCACCTCCCTGGTGGTTGTAATTTCTTGAATTTCTCCCTCCATTCCATTTTCTGATCCTGATGCCTGCTGGCTCTCTGGTGTCATTTACAGAGGGAAATCTGCCATCCTTATCTGGTCCAGCCTACATGTGATGCTAGTCCCACAGCAACGTGGTTGACTTTTAACTGCCCTCTAAAGTAGCCCAGCCAGCAATTCAGCTGTATCAAGTTACTACAAATACTGAAAAAAGAAATGAAACTGGATGAACAATCTGATGTCAACCTAGGCACCAAAAATTCACTAGAAAGCACAACCCACTCCACTCCAAAGCCCTCTTTATCAATATCTGGAGGCTTATGCCAAAGATCAGAGAGCTGTCCCAAAGACTAGTCAAGCAATAGCCTAACATGGTTATACTCATGGAATCATACCACACTGACAATGTCCCAAGAACCACCATTCCCAGTTATGTTCTGCCCTGCAGAGGATACAGCACACTGGCAGACAGTCGTGCATTAACTGCCCTGGAGTCCTCAACACTATGAAATCTGATAGCTTCAATCCAATGGTCTGTTATTTTTCTTAACTCCAGTAGATATAAACCTAGCCTGTCCAACCTGACCATTCAAGATGTAATTCCAGTAGCCCTTTTTCTGAACTGCTTCTAACACACTTACATCCTTCAATAAATAGTGAGCTCCAGACTCGAACACATTACACCAGATCTGGCGTCACTCATGCTCTGTCAAACGTAAGTTAGGAAACTATCTGCTAATTAGCACTTTCAACCCTTGGCTGGTGAATCTGTCTGCTTCATGTTGAACAGCATTTGAAAGAAGTGTTGAGGACTGCAAGAACACAGTACCAGCCATATCAACACTGTGACTTCAAGAGCTGGTCAGAGGCTAGAAACTTTACAGTGACATCTCCTATCTCCCCAAAACCTGGCCACCATCTACAACCACAAGTCAGAACTGTGATAAAACTCTTCACTTGCTTGCAAAAGTGTAACATCCAATGACACACAAGAAGCTTAACAGCATCCAGCCCAGATCAGCCCATTTGATTGGCACTCCAACATTAATTCACATCATGAGTGATGCACAGTGGCAGTATAAAGTATCTTGTAGCAACTCTCTAAGGCTCATCCAACAGCACCTTCCAAATGCGTGACCTCTACCACCGAGAAGAGTAAGGGCAGCAGATACATGGGAATACACTAACTGCAAATTCCTTTCCAAGTAACTCACTATCTTGAACTTCATCACCATTTCTTTCATGTTGCTGAGTCACAATCCTGGAACTCCCTCCAATAGCATCGTGGATGTCCATAAACCCCAAGAACTGCAGTGATTCAAGAAAGAAACTCACCAAGCACCTTCTTCCAGGGCAGTTAGGGGTGGGCAATAAATTTGAGCCTAGTCAGTAACAGCCACATCCCATGTATGGATAATAATATTAAAATTACAGCTTGTTCTGAGATGGCAAAGACCAATGAAAATATCTGTTCAATCCATCTGCCATAATGTTATTCTAATGTTTCTAGTAGAAACTCTTGCCAGCTGTGTTTGTGTTTTCTCGCAAGTATTTTCTTTTTCTCTAACATGTTCTTTCTTAGTTTAAAATCACACAACACCAGGTTATCGTCCAACAGGTTTATTTAGAAGCACTAGCTTTCGGAGCGACGCTCCTTCATCAGGCAGCGCTCTGAAAGCTAGTGCTTCCAAGTAAACCTGTTGGACTATAACCCACTGTTGTGTGTTTTTAAACTTTGTACACCCCAGTCCAACACTGGCTCCTCCTCATCATTTCCTTTCTTATTCATTTTGTCATCATTCTTTGCCAATTCTGGTAGCTTGTTCAATCTTCTGACCTGCCAGCATTCTTCCCAACAATTGATACTATCTTTAACATTTTTAGTTAATCATGCAAGATAAGTCTACCCTTTTGAATTTTCTTCCTCATCTAATGTTATCTATATTGTGTATTCCAAAATATCTTCTTTAATTTCTGCAGCTGCACCTCTAGTTACCCATCCCTTATTTTACCTTTATTGGTCGCTTTAGCAAGCATTGCTTTTCTGTCCTCACAATTCCCAGTTAGATTTAAAATACATCTCTTCGACCCATTGTTTTCTCTCTCTCAAACTGAATGTGAAGTTCAATCATATTCTCGTCACACTGACTTACTATAAAGTCATTAATAAAGACAACCATTTTGCAAAATATTAGGACTGCTACAGGCTTCTCTCTGCGGCTTTCTCCACAGTATGCTGTTACAATCATAGATTCCTCTAACACGGAAACAGGCCATTCAGCCCATCAAGTCCACACTGACCATCCCACCCACCGCCCTATCCTTGTAACTCCACATTTCCCATGACTACCCCAACTAACCTACACACCACTGGACACAATGGGCAATTTAGCATCTTTGGACTGTGGGATGAAAACAGTGTTCCCAAAGGAAACTCAAGCAAGCGTGGGGAAAATGTGAAAAATCCACACAGACAGCTGCTTGAGGGTGGAATCCAACCCAGATGTCTGGCATTATGAGATGGAAGTGCTAACCACTGAGCCACCATGCCCCCCAGCATGCCCTTCTAAGAAACTACGTTATAGACATTCTGTGAACTCTTCATGCATGCTACCCTTTGCCCATCTGTTTTTTTCTGTCTCTGTGCAGGTTAAAATCCCTCATGACTATCCCCATACTTTACTAACAAGCTCCATTCCTTGTTCCTTTAAACTTCATCTTAAATGCGGTTACTGTTTGGTGACCCGTATACCACTGCCATAAAGGGATGTGCTACTCTTATTACTTCGCATCTACCCAAACTGTTCCTACATACTGGTTTCCTGAATTTAGGTCATCTTTCCATGTTCGACTAATACCAGCATTAATAAACAGAGCTACTCCTCCACCTTTTCCTAATTTCCTATTCTTTCTAAATGTCATGTGGCCTTTGGTTTGTCTGTTTTGTTTCAAACATTGCACGCATTTAGTTCCACAGCTTTTAGTTTGTGTTTTTCTTTAATATTTTGTAACTTTTTGCCTCATCTATGGATTTACTCATAGATTTGTGTGCTACATCCCTTCCTGCCATGGTGTGTTTATTATATTACAGTTTAGTACATTCTCTGTTTATCTCCACTCTTTGATTTATCACATTTTCTGAAATTGCCTCTTGTCTGTCTGCCTTGTCAATATAGTTAACCTGCCATTAACAAGAGGTACTGGAGAAGGATCTTTGACACCAGAAGCAAGGCCTCAATTTGAAAAATGGACACTCAGGATCCAACAGAAAGACTGAAATTGGTAGTAGGAATAGTGAGATGCGTGAACATGTTCAGAATTTTTTTTATTCTCTTTCCTTCTTTCCATCTCAGTCTCAGTCGAAGTTCCTGAAAAATCTAGCACTCAGGAATCTCCCCCTGCAGATGACAATTGGGTTGCAAGCCTGTGAGTGCACGGGGCTGATAAATATAAATGTGCCTTTCTGTTTATGCGTCTTTATATCTTCACAGGAACATGACAAAATCAGAGGTCAAGCCCTCAACAGCACCTGCAGGAAACAAATGTCTGGCATTTCGTCCCAGTATCTGGCAGCAGCAGCCCAGCTAAGGATGAGACGGAGCTAAAAGAACATGAGGGGAGCGTTGAGTTCAAACCACTAAACACTGGAACAGGAAGAGGTAGACTATCCTTGGAGGATGGGAGTGCCTCTTCCAGCAGCTGCATGGACAGTGGAGCTAGCTTGTGACCTTGGATTCAAATGAAGATAGCTTTCACAGTAATTATAGATTTGTAAGACATGGAGGCGATGAGAATATTCTACCACGGTGACAAGTATGAAGGATTCTAAATCCCACATGTGTAAGGTGATGGTGCATGGTACTGAAAGCATGCAAACATCTGCAAAGTGGGCCTAGGCTGTGGAGAATTTGATGGCCAAAGCAAACTCAATGGGACAATTAGCCCCCTCTGTGTAGTCAATTTTCTGTGCTTCTATAAAAGCAAAATAAAGCCGGAGGTCTGTGCTCCCAGCTGAGGTCTCCATGCCAGTCATGGTTTTTCTCTTCAATGCTCAGACTGCTGTAAAATATTCTCCCAGCCAGACTCAGGGAGCCATCACACCCAGACACACTGAAGAGGATCCCAGACAAGGAAGGAAATAATTATCTGCCATTCACCTGCCAATCCTGTGTTGGGCTGACCAACAAGTCGATGGACAAAGATTCCTGAACATCAGATTCTGTTTACTTGATACTGGGTTTACATCACCCACATGCGATCTTTACGTTTTCATGGTGTCTCGTTTTACAAAGTAAGCCGGGATGGTGACTGCTCCTGGGTGGTAGAGACAAAGAAAAACTTGCCTGTTGCACTACTTAGATTTTGAAATTTGTTACCAGCAAAAGTGGTTGAAGATAAATGAAAACAAGTTAAGTGCATGATAAATCAAGGAATAGGAACATATTTTGGTTGGTTGGGACAAAATAAGATGGTACAGGGCTAATTTGGTACAAAAGCAATGGCGATCAGTAAGGCTAAATGGATAGATTCTCTATTCAAGTGCTGTGTAATTCAATGTCAGCTATGTTTGAGAATTGACCCAAATGGAACTCAAACAGAAGTCTAATCCCTTTATTTTTAATAATTGCACTTAATTTTTTTTCAGGCAAGATTACAGACTAATGCAAATAGTTTAGACAGGAGAGTACATTTTTCCTGTGATTGATTCCCAGTTATAGATGTTTCAGATAGAAGGGTGCAATATATCAGTTGTGTTTATTAAACAGTTTAAGAGTGTCAAACGTTCTCTTTTTATTGTAGACATATAAATGTGTCTGTTGAGAGTGGGTGAAATGGTGTAGGCTGCAGTGGCCTTAGAAAGCCAGACAGCAATCTTGAAATAATGCTATTGAAAAGTGATTGTTGGCAGCAATTGCTTTGGAGAAGAAATGGTGCCAAGTTGATGCCAGCATGAGGGAAACAGCTGATAGGAGACATGTCTGAATTCAAAGGAGCCCAACTATACACTCTAGTCTGATGGGATCAGCTTGTTACTTTTCTTATCGTAATGAATATAGGGCATGGACCCCAAAATAAACAATTAAATAATTGGTTGAGGGAAGCTCTTTACAGTTAATATCCTGTGTGGAAAGATAGAATAATGAAATAGTTGAAAGCAACTCTTCAACAAGAATACAATGAACTGTTTGTTTATTTTTGTTGTTTAATGAACTTGTATGTGAGGGGTGGAGTCCTAGAACTATTTGTACAGTCAGCACTGACAGCTTGAATGTTTGAACCTTGTATTACCAACCTTGCACATAAATGCTGAATTTCTGGTAACTCAGCCAACCCTTCCTACCCTTGGATTCTTACAAGGAAAGGTATCATGATTCATGATAGATTTTGCCACCAACACAGCTCCTGAGAGTAAAGGAATGTAGTGGTTATGATAGTAGACTAACAGCGACAGAGGTCGTATGTTCAAATTCCAGTATAACATGTTGTAAAATGGAATTGAAAAAAATCTGGTAGCTTGTGGTCTGGCAGTAAGGAAAATTCACCAAGAAAATATGTAGGGTTCTCCTAAAACTGAACTAACTCACTAATGTTCTTCAAAGAAAGATTTCTGCTGCTCCTTCCTGATCATGGCCAGATTATATATGTAACTCCTGCTCATCACCATAGAATTGACTCTTAACAGAATTCTGGAATAAACAGCTCAGTTGTAAAACAATTCATATTCAAGATGGCTATCCATCTTCTCACAGTACCTTGAAAAGTTTCATTATTAGCTACAGATCTGGCAGCATCCGTGAAGAGAAAGCAGAGTTAATGTTTCGGGTCTGGTGACCCTCTTCAGAATGATTCTAATGCTGCCAGACCCAATGAGTTTTTCCAGCAATTTCTATTTTTGTTTCTGATTTCCAGCATCTGCAGTTCTTCATTTTTTTGTTAAATGTTAAACTGATTATTTTAGCGAAGCCTCTGAGAGGTTGCTTCTCTCAGTTGATTCAGCATGTGGTTGAAAGTAACTGCAACAAAATGGGTTTGATTCCCAATTCCGAGGAAGAGTCACTTGACCCGAACGTTAACTCTGATTTCTCTCTACAGATGCTGCCAGGCCCGCTGAGATTTTCCAACAATTTTGTTTTTGTTTTTGATTCCCATGTTGGCTGGGGTAGACTTGTTTCCTGGCTCCTTGTTTTGCTGATCCTGACAATGGAAGGCATAATGGCAAACCAGCAAAGATTAAAATAAAAGGACTGCCAAGGAAGACTGTTTCGGATGAAGTCATAGCAATGAGTGGCTTGGAAGAGAACGTTCAGGCAGTGGTGTTCCCATGTATCTGCTGCCCTTTTCCATTGAGGTGGAAGTGATTGTGGTCTTGGAAGGTGCTGTCGAAAAATCATTGGTGAAGGTCTACGGTGCATTTTGTAGACAGTGCGAACTGCTGCTATTGAGCATTGGTAGTAGAGGAAGTGGATGCTTGTCAATGTGGTATCAATTTAGAAGGCTGCTTTGTCCTGGTTCATGTCAAGCTTCTTTTGGAAGTATTGTAGGAGCTTGCATCTAGGCAAGTGAGGAGTATTCCATCACATTCTTGACTTGTGCTTTGTAGATGATGTATAAACTTTGGGGAGTCAGGAAATTTGTTACTTGCCACAGTATTCCTAGCCTCTACTAATCAACATCACACAAAATGAATAGATTATCTGGTAATTATCACATTGATGGTTGTGGGAGTTTGCTGTGCACAGATTGGCTGCTTCATTTTCTACATTATCACAGTGAGTATTCTTCAGCAAAGTACTTCATGTGAAGTGTCTTCGGATATCTTGTGGTCATGAACAGCATCATGTAAATGCAAGCTTTCTTCTGAACTTCCTCCATGATCTACTTGTGATTCACTATGCTTAAGGGGTGAAAGTGAAAATTAATGATGGGCAACATTGATGGAGAATGTTAACAATAGTTGCAAGAAACTCGAAAGGAATTGTAAATTGGTGGGGGATGTCTGTTTGTGCATTTGCAAATACTCATTTAGAGTTTTCCAATCTAAAGCATTGCACAGTTGCTAAGTTTGAAATTATATGGTGACTGGAAGAGCCTTGGGAAAAGTTGATGAGCAGAGAGATCTGGGAGTGCAGGTCTATTGTACTGTGCAAGTTGCTACACAAGTGGATAGACTGGCCAAGCAAGCATATGGTATGCTTGCCTTCATCGGATGGGATATTGAGTATAAGAGCTGGCAGATCATGTTAAAATTATACATGACATTGGTTCGGCCGCACTTAGAATAGTGTGTACAGTTCTGGTCGCCACATGACCAAAAGGATGTGGGCACTTTGGAGAGGGTGCTGAGAGGATTTACAAGGATGTTGCCGGGTGTGGAATGGTAGCTATGAAGAGAGATTGAGTAGGTTAGGTTTGTTTTCATTAGAAAAAAGGAGATTGAGGGGGGACCTGATTGAGGTCTGCAAAATCATGAAGGGTATAGACAGGGTAGATAGAGATAAGCTTTTTCCCAGATTGAAGGATTCAATAACAAGAGGTCACACTTTCAAAGTGAGAGGTGAAAGGTTTAAGGGGGATACATGCAGCAATTATTTTACACAGAGGGTGGTAGGTGTCCGGAACGCATTGCCAGCAGAGGTAGCAGAGGCAGGCACAGTATATTCATTTAAGATGTGTCTGGACAGATGCATGATTAGGTGGGGAGCAGAGGGTTACAGATGCTTAGGAATTGGGCGACAGGTTTCGACAGTAGATTTGTATGAACTCCAGGAATGGCAGTGGGGTGTTGGCTACAGTCTTGGCAGAGTAGGGATTCTTAGCTGTGGTAAGCCTGTAGTGTGGACTCTTTTGACAGTGGTGTGTCATTGACTGCAGTGGTATGAGTGCCGGGTGTGGGGGCTTCTGGCAATAGGCCCAGAGTGGGGACCATGCAGAAGTCCTGAAGCGCTGTTTGGGACCCTGGCTGATGAAGATGAATGCCATTTAACTACATCTTAAATTCTTTCGTACCTTAAAGTGGTGCTGGATTGTGGCGACAGAACACTTTTCACTGTCTCTCCCTAGATACATGTGACCAATAAATCATTCATTCATTCATTCAATATGAAATGGCTTAAAAAAAAATTTAAAAGATTATGCGATTTTGCACAATTTCAAGGACATTGAGACCTCGATAAATCTGTTTTTTTTTAATCTTCATAAATCAGCATTAATCTGGGTAGTGGATTTTTACTTATCTGAAATAGTACGACCCAGTCAAATTATTAATAGAGTCACTTCGAGATTTCGGGCTTGGCTTTCAAGCTCTGCAATATCTTTTCAAGAGCAAACACAACTGTTTTATATTTTAATGATGCGTTAGCTTCCAGGATAAAGAAGACAAACAGGGAGCATCAAAAGCAAACATATTCATAGATAACGTCATTGAAATTCTTCCAAAAGGAGATCAATGCTGTCAACACCTGGTGTTATCTTCCAGGAATCATGCAAACACAGCAATAAACATTTACATGGGAGATTCAAAATCTTCCCAGGCACTGGACTGAAAGAATCACTACACAATTCCAAAAGCTTCAATGTTTATTATACTCCACTGTTTCTAAGTAGATCCAAATATTATAAAACTAGCCTTCTGTATCCCACAGGTCTAATATAACTGACAATATGGCTTCCCTCTCAAATCTTTAGTGCTGCTCATTCTCAAATCTGTATAAGTTTGTCTATATCACTTCATTGGTTAATAGATCGTAAATTAACTTTTAAACTTCTTTTCTAAATAATCCAGATATAAGATATGAATTAATGCTCCTCAGAAACAATTAAGAAATTTTTAAGATTATCATTGCTCATGAAAGGTCAATGACCTGAAAGGTTGGGGTTATTTTAACTCCCAAAATTGGACGTGCTTGGGTTGGGTGGGAAGTTGAAATATTAACGGACATTAGGGAAGAGTGTGAAAGTGGAGAGACATGACAGGCTGAATGAAGAAATGCGGAAGAGGAGAAACCATGGGAAATGGAGATATGGGAGCGGGAGTGATTGTGTGGGTTTTAGTGGGGGTAGATCTGGCATGAAAGATTATGGAAGTAGGGACCTGGAACAGATGGAGTATCAATGGATTTTACTGGATTGTTTATTGGGCCTGATGGTCTCAAATTGTATCCAATCCACCCAGAATCAGCTTTCATGGAGAAACAATGAGAGATGGGTGCCCAATCATTTCTCAGAATGTAATGAAGGCTCTGCATCTCTGAATTAACAGTGTTTCTTTTTGTAAAGCATATTTGTTGTTCTTAGCTGGCCTAGAGAAACCTGGCAAATGAAAGGTAGCATGAAGAGTTAAATCCATAAGATAAATACTTTCACAGCATTGTTTGTTGAACAGGAGTATTACCATCAAGCCCAATAAACTATCCTGTAAACCACTTGATGCTCCATCTGTTCTGGACCCTCTACTTCCACAATCTTTGATGCCAGATCTTTACCCCCACTAAAACCCACACAACCACTCCCTCTCCCACATCTCCATTTCCCATGATCTCTCCTCTTCCCCATTTCTCCATTCAGCCTGTCATGTCTCTCCACTTTCAAACTCTTTCCTAATGTTTCTCTGTAGTCCATCCATCAATCTTTTCTCAGTCCCCTGATTTTCCCCTCTCCTGATCTCCTGGATTCTCCTGATCTCCAACCACTCCTACCCTTTGATCTCTCCCCTCCAACCTCCAATATCATCTCTACTCCCATGATCTTGCCATCCTCCAATTTCCCCGTAGATTTTCCCCCTTTCCAAGCCCTAATCTCTCCCCTCCTCCCTTATCAATTCCGACAAAAACAGTAACTTATTCTTTCTTTCAGAACTCTGCCCGGTCTGCTAAGTACTTTCAGCATTTCCTGATTTTTATTTCAAGTGGATAAGGGGAGTCACGTCAGAGCAACGAAGATTCTGTTGTCCTTGTGATTGCCAGTGGAATTGATAGATTGTTTTCAAGATACAATGTTATCATTACAGAGGAATGGAATTTGTTTTCCAATGTTTCAGCCTCTGTGCTTCACCAGTCCTGAGGTTATGCATTAGTCATTAATTTGCATTTTAAAATTAATGTACTCAAATATTAAATATCTAAAATCTGGATGCACTAGAGGTAACGGCAAAATTCATGCTATGTATTTTCAGCTAATCATTCACAGTTTGAATACGCATTGTTAATATTAAGTCATAGCAAAGCAACAATAACAATTATTAGTTAAAGAGGAAATTGTCTATTGTTGTGCCTCAATAGCCTGCAGAAGGTAATAGGCTTCATTTTGTTCCTATTTCCTAATAACCCACGTGTGACAGAAAGTAATTTCCTTGGCCAGATGTCCTGCCTTCAACTCCAGTTTCTTGATAAAAACCAGCCACTTCCTTTTAAATATATATCATATTTGCCGTGACTTGTCGTACATTTACCCCGATGTACAGTTTAAAAGGTTCAGCCAGTTTGAAGTTGGGCCATTTGGGTCCAAATTTGGTTTAGTCAGCCAAACAAATGATTCGACCATCTGTTACTGTTAACGTTAAACTGTGGATGAATTGCAACCTTTAAATGTAGGACATTGTTCATTTAAATCTCTGGCTGTGAGCTCACAGAAATTTCATGTAGCTGTTGATGATTTTCAACATTATTATTTTCTGAAGAATCTGATTAGCTCACTTGCCATATTCTTGCAATCTCCGCTAAAGAAGCAATTATTAATTGCCCAATTTTAATAATACCTATTTGCAACACTCAAAAACAACTTTTAATGTATAAAGCTACAGCACACTGAAACTCACTATATGGTTAATAATAGCATAATATGATGTTTATGATTACTCTCCTTATGTCACTGCACTGGATAAGTAGTTACAATGTTACTACGATAAATCCAATCTTCCTTATACCATCAGCACAATAATTAGCCATTCACTAATTACTGATGTGGAAGCATTCTGTACTAAGTGTCTGCCATGTTCATCAATACAACGCAATATTGAATTTCAAAAACATTCAACACGTACACTATATATTGAAATGTTTCTGAGAACTGTGATCATATATTGTACTTTAACACAGATCTTTCTTAACACTATTCATGCACTTGTTAAACTCTGTGTATCAGGTGTAGTTGATGGCGATTGCTACAATATGTAACTTGTCCCTTCTCTGATCGTCTCTGCCCAAGTTAATTGTTCTCAACCAGATAATTGCTGGTCCCTGTTTGGAAGTCATGCTTTGAAACGGTGAATAGCTATATTACATTGTTTATGAATGTTTTTCCTTTCTGATGTGTCCCTCACTTTAATCATTTTATTTCTTTCAAAAAGAAAGACTGCACAGGCCCTATTGAACATCTTTGTCTTGGAGTTGCTGCTTTCCCTCCAGTCCAAGAATGTGTCACACAAAAGACATCTGGAACCTGTCTAGCCATTTTTCATAGATTACTTTCACAGCTCCAGCCTCATAGTCATTTTTTAGGGAAGTAAATGCTGTATATTTTCTCTTTTTCTGGCCACACGCACTTCACTGGAGAGCGATCAGAGCGGAAATCCTGGCCAATTTGTTCCTTCTCAACCCAAATATTCTGAAACCAACTCAAATACCCCTACCCACCATCTGGATGATCAACTAATAACAGAGATTGCAGATCAATCCTTCCTGAGCTGTTCAGCTACTCACTGAATAAATCTGCTGGAGTGGTAAGGGGCGATACTTCTACACTGTTAGCTATTTCTTATCTTTTCTAATGTGGCCATTATTTCCATAACAAACGTGGAAATTGGACTATTTCTTCAATATTTTGTATTGAAATGTACAAAAGGGACTGCTGGAAGTGCTGATTGTTCTAGTTACTTTTTGGATGTTATTTTCCCTATTCTGGTCAATTAAGCATGTACTTTTCCAGAATTGAGTAACATATTAGAACTACTGTATAGGCAGAAGATTCCACATGCAAGCTGTCAGTTCCAATTCTCAAAGCACTTTAATCCCTTCAGTCATGCCTCAAATAATAAAAAATTCAGTTTTTGGAATGAGCCTTCAAGTTAACATGGGACAGGTATTTGTCCTCACTGTCTGTCTGCTAGTCTGATGGAGAATAAGACCAGCTATTACATGAACCACCGAACTATCATTAAATTGATTTCAAGAGAATGAAAATGAATTGTTCTAATTATGGAAACTATGGAAGATCCACATCTTCCAGATCACCACCCATATTATGAAGGTGAAAGTTAACCCCAATATATGCTAAATACTTTTCACAATCTCAGCACAGTCCCAAACCACTTTCCACCCAACACCATCCATCCTAAGTCTAGTCACTATTGCAGCATAGGAAAGATCCTCACATAGCAAGCTCCCAGTTGTTATATTGGAGAATGTGACAATGATTAAACAGTCTGGTTTATTTGTGCAGTTGAATCTGACACATTGCAGATAACTCTACTGCTCCTTTTCAAAATTATGACAAGTGAGCTTTTACTTCCACTCAGGAGAGCTGACAAGGTCTTGGGTTAACATCTCATCAGAAAGCCATCACCTTCTGCAGTTGTAGCACTCTAGCAGTTTCAGTCTAAAATGTTGCGTCAATGGGAAGGGAATGAGCCCATAATCTTCCGACTCAAATTATAGTACCAAAAAGGCTATTCAAGCCATCTCATCTATGCCTGTGTTTACACTTCATATAACCTCATCCCACCCATCCTTATCAGCTTATCCATTCATTCCTTTTCCCTCATGTGCTTATATGGCTTCAGTGATATTCTTTGAAAAGACTAATTTTTCTTCATAGGAAAAAATACACAGGTGCACGGATATTTACAGAACTATTCACAATCAGCAAGTTCTGAAAGTGATTTTTTTTTCCTTCAAGCAATATTTTGGAGTTTTTGAGTACATAACTATGAATAGATAGGGGAAAACCAGTCAATATGTTAGATTTAGATTTTCAGAAAGGTTATGATAAGGTCTTAGCAAAGAGGCTAATAAGCACCGTGGGTGGCACAGTGGTTAGCACTGCTGCCTCACAGCGCCTGAGACCCGGGTTCAATTCCCGCCTCAGGCGACTGTGTGGAGTTTGCACGTTCTCCCCGTGTCTGTGTGGGTTTCCTCCGGGTGCTCCGGTTTCCTCCCACAGTCCAAAGATGTGCAGGTCAGGTGAATTGGCCATGCTAAATTGCCCGTAGTGTTAGGTAAGGAGTAAATGTAGGGGTATGGTGGGTTGCGCTTCGGCGGGTCGGTGTGGACTTGTTGGGCCGAAGGGCCTGTTTCCACACTGTAATGTAATCTAATCTAGAGCACATGTGATTGAAGGAGATATACTGGCAGGGATTGACAATTGGCTAACTAAGATAAAAATGGAGAGTAGGAATAAATAGATCATTTTCAGATTGGCAGACTGTGATTAGAGACACATCCCAAGAATCAAGATCATGCTTGGGCTCTAGCTATTATCAAATTCAGTGATTTAAATTTGGAAATTAAATGCAATATTCCCAAGTTTACAGAAGACACAAAATTAGACAGAAGTGTGAGTTGAGAGGAGAAATCGTTGAAGCATTAAGGCAATATGGAGAAGGTAAGGTAAACATTTGGCAGACAGAATACGGGAAACATAGAGTTATCCATTCTGGCAGAATTAACAGCTTATTACTTAAAATGCGAGAAGTTGAGAAATGTTGAACTTCAAATTGACTTGGGCGTCCTTGTGTATGAGTCACTGAAAGTTACCATGCAGATGCCAAAAGCAGTTAAGTATGTAAATGATATGTTGTCCTAGGTCATAAAAATAATTCAGCATTGGAGTAAAGATATTACAATTACACAAAGCCTTCGTGAGATCACACCTGGAATATTGTGTGTAATTTTGCTCTCCTTATCTAAGGAAAGATACATTTACATAGAAGGAGTGCAACAAAAAAATTACCAAACTAATTTTTGGGATAGAAGGACTATCCTATAAGGAAGGATTAAATAGACAAGGCCTTTATTGTCTGGAGTTTAGAAAAATGAGAGACAATATCATTCAAATATGCAAAATTTGTCCAGAGTTCAACAGGATCAACGTTGAGGAGTTGAGAACCAGGGGATCAACCTGAGAGTAAGTGACAGGTTATCAGAAGGAATTTCTTCACTAAGAAATCTTTGGAATTTTCTGTCACAGAGGGCTTTGCTGGTTCAGCGTTCAGCATGTTCAACTTTGAGTTCAATACGTTTTTTGGCAGATTAAAAATATCTTAGGGTACTCAGATAGTGCAGGAAGTCGTGCGAAGGTATTAACCATGATCTTATTGATTAGTATAGGTGGTTTGAAGATCTGATCATATTTCTTATGATTTCTGTCTTGAGGGATACTCATTACAAGTTAATTGCGCAGTTGTTGTCACCAGGTCAGCCAGATAGACTTCAAAGTATATGAGTTCCCTGATTTGGCCTTTTAACTTGGTCCAACCAGAGAGCCCTGCTCTTAGATAAAGATATGAGTGTCATAGATTCTGTTCACTCTGAAAGCTGGCTCAGTGGGAGCCAGATAAGAGTCAAGAACTCTCCACATGAAAACAAAGGGTGACCTGGTGATGAGAGACTGGCCTCTGTGGAATTATTTCAAATTGCATTAAAATTCCCTGACTCCTTTGAGGTGTCTCGGTACAAACTTTCAGACTAACAATTGAGTCAATTTGAATAATGAACAGTAAGCCAGCTATTTAAAATCTAAGACAAATATCAAAAGCAACTTGAACCCATCAAATGCCTGATAGTCAGCTATTCACATATTTTTATTTTTCATAATCATTCATGCTGGTTAGATCAGCATTTATTGCCCGTCCTTAATTGAGCCAAGGAAAGTCAATTGCTGTGGGTCTGGAGTCACATGTAGGTGAGACCAGGTAAGGATGGCAGTTTCCTTCCCTAAAGGACATTAGTGAATGACATGGGTCAAATAATCAGGGCTTATGCCCGAAACGTCAACTCTCTCGGATGCTGCCTGACTGGCTGTGCTTTTCCAGTTTCTGGATTAGTGGTGCTGGAAGAGCACAGCAGTTCAGGCAGCATCCAAGGAGCAGTAAAGTCGATGTTTTGGGCAAACGCCCTTCATCAGGAATAAAGGCAGAGAGCCTGAAGGGTGGAGAGATAAGCTAGAGGAGGGTGGGGGTGGGGAGAAAGTAGCATAGAGTACAATAGGTGAGTGGGGGAGGGGATGAAGGTGATAGGTCAGGGAGGAGGGTGGAGTGGATAGATGGAAAAGAAGATAGGCAGGTAGGACAAGTCATGGGGACAGTGCTGAGCTGGAAGTTTGGAACTAGGGTGAGGTGGGGGAAGGGGAAATGAGGAAACTGTTGAAGTCCACATTGATGCCCTGGAGTTGAAGTGTTCCGAGGCGGAAGATGAGGCGTTCTTCCTCCAGGCGTCTGGTGATGAGGGAGCGGCGGTGAAGGAGGCCCAGGACCTCCATGTCCTCGGCAGAGTGGGAGGGGGAGTTGAAATGTTGGGCCACGGGGCGGTGTGGTTGATTGGTGCGGGTGTTCCGGAGATGTTCCCTAAAGCGCTCTGCTAGGAGGCAACCATTCTCCCCATTGTAGAGGAGACCGCATCGGGAGCAACGGATACAATAGATGATATTAGTGGATGTGCAGGTAAAACTTTGATGGACGTGGAAGGCTCCTTTAGGGCCTTGGATAGAGGTGAGGGAGGAGGTGTGGGCGCAGGTTTTACAGTTCCTGCGGTGGCAGGGGAAAGTGCCAGGATGGGAGGGTGGGTTGTAGGGGGGCGTGGTCCTGACCAGGTAGTCACGGAGAGAACAGTCTTTGCGGAAGGCGGAAAGGGGTGGGGAGGGAAATAGATCCCTGGTGGTGGGGTCTGTTTGGAGGTGGCGGAAATGTCGGCAGATGATTTGGTTTATGCGGAGGTTTGTAGGGTGGAAGGTGAGCACCGGGGGTGTTCTGTCGTTGTTCCGGTTGGAGGGGTGGGGTCTGAGGGCGAAGGTGCGGGATGTAGACGAGATGCGTTGGAGGGCATCTTTAACCACGTGGGAAGGGAAATTGCGGTCTCTAAAAAAGGAGGCCATCTGGTGTGTTCTGTGGTGGAACTGGTCCTCCTGGGAGCAGATCCGGCGGAGGCGGAGGCGGAGGAATTGGGAATACGGGATGGCATTTTTGCAAGAGGTAGGGTGGGAAGAGGTGTAATCCAGGGAGTGGGAGTCGGTGGGTTTGTAAAAAATGTCAGTGTCAAGTCGGTCGTCACGAATGGAGATGGAGAGGTCCAGGAAGGGGAGGGAGGTGTCAGAGATGGTCTAGGTAAATTTAAGTTCAGGGTGGAATGTGTTGGTGAAGTTGGTGAATTGCTCAAATTCCTCACGGGAGCACGAGGTGGCGCCAATGCAGTCATCAATGTAGCGGAGGAAGAGATGGGGAGTCATGCCGGTGTACTTACGGAAGATCGACTGTTCTACATAGCCAACAAAGAGACAGGCATAGCTGGGGCCCACACGTGTGCCCAGGACTACCCCTTTGGTCTGGAGGAAGTGGGAGGATTCAAAGGAGAAATTGTTAAGGGTGAGGACCAGTTTGGCCAAACGAATGAGAGTGTTGGTGGAAGGGTACTGTTGGGGACATTGGGAGAGGAAAAAATGGAGGGCTTGGAGGCCCTGGTCATGATGGATGGAGGTGTAGAGGGATTGGATATCCATGGTGAAGATGAGGCGTTGGGGGCCGGGAAACGGAAGTCTTGGAGGAGGTGGAGGGCGTGGGTGGCGTCTCGAACGTATGTGGGGAGTTCCTGGACTGGGGGGATAGGACAGTGTCGAGGTAGGTAGAAATGAGTTCAGTGGGACGGGAGTATGTTGAGACAATGGGTCGGCCAGGGTGGTCAGGCTTGTGGATCTTGGGAAGGAGGTAGAACCGGGCAGTGCAGGGTTCCTGGACTATGAGGTTGGAAGCTGTGGTGGGAGATCTCCTGAGGTGATGAGGTTCTGTATGGTCTGGGAGATGATAGTTTGGTGATGGGGGGGTGGGGTCATGGTCGAGGGGGCGATAGGAAGATATGTTTTCGAGTTGGCGTTTGGCTTCAGCGGTGTAGAGGTCAGTGCGCCAGACTATTACTGCGCCCCCTTTATCTGCTGGCTTGATGGTGAGGTCGGGATTGGAGCAGAGGGATTGGAGGGCTGCGCGTTGTGAGGGTGAGAGGTTGGAGTGGGGGAGGGAGGGTAGACAGGTTGAGCTGCTTTTCTAGTACCACACTCTCTATTCTTAATTCCAAATGTTATTGAATTCAAACTCCACCATCTGTCCATGGTGGGATTTGAATACCCCTTCTTAGCTAGATTAGATTATGGTTGAATATATTAACAACACAACTGCCTGGAGAGTTATTTTTCTTTAATTTGTTGTGCTAATTTCCTGTTCTGCAGCTGGATGACTGTTTCCCTTCTTCTCCAGAATACTATTTGTTTTTCCATTTCATGTTGTGGCAGAAGCTGAATCACATGGATTTCCCATCCTTAAATTAGATCCAATCAGAAGATTCCATAATGACCGTTAGTTTCTGGATTATGTTATTATTATGAAGTAGTTCATTATTATCCAAGTTAAACATTGCATTGTTGGTTACTGGTTGCATTCCTATGCTCTGGGTGAACTTTCACTCCTAATGCAGAATGTTACATTCCGAAAGTAAAAAGCAGGAATTCGAACACAAGGATCAGCAGACCTTATGTGCATACATAATAAACTTCTCTGATTTAGAAAAATACAAGCTACACAGGTTAGCACTGCTGCCTTCAGAGCGCCAGGAACCCAGGTTCGATTCCAGCATTGGGTGATTGTGCTGAGATTGTATGTTCTCCCCATGTCTGCATTGGGTTCCAGCGGGTGCTCCAGTTTCCTCCCAACAGTCCAAAGATGCGCAGGTTAGGTGAATCGGCCATGCTAAATTGCCCATAGCGTTTAGGGATGTGTAGGCTAGGTGGGTTAGCCATGATAATTGCAGTGCTACGGGGATAGGGTTAGGGGCTAGGTCAGATTTGAATGCTCTTCGGCAGGTCAGTATAGACTTGATGGTCCAAATGGCCTCTTTCTGCACTGGAGGGATTCTATGATTCTAATAGAGAAGACGAGATTCCCTACAGTATGGAAACAGGCCATTTGGCCCAACATGTCCACACCTACCCTCTAAAGAGCAATCCACCCAGACCCATTCCCCTACCCCATATTTACCACTTACTAATACACCTAACACTATGGGCAATTTAGCATGGCCAATTCACCTGACCTGCACATCATTGGATTGTGGGAGGAAACCCATGCAGACACAGGGAGAATGTGCAAACTCCGTACAGACAGTTGCCTGAGGTGGGAATCAAATGCAGGTTCCTGGTGCTGTGAGGCAGCTGTGCTAACCACTGAGCTACCATGCCACCCCTAACTGAATTATTCAGAACCTCAACAGTCTCATTACCAAAACTCAATACATAGAAAGTGAAGAAGGATTTGCATTTTATGGCCTCAGAATATCCCAAAATGCTTTACAGCCACTGAGAACTGTATTTTGCCCACAGATGCAGAGAAACATCCCATGTAATAGGTACCAAATCATGAGGAATATGTTTTGACCAAAACATGAGAACTTGCATGCTCTTCTTCAAAACTAGATGATGTAATTAGTCATTTTCAGTGTGCGCTGAGATTATTTTCAATTGTTCTTAAGTTGAATAAAAAGCTGAGCATTACTGGAAACACTAAACCAATCCCACACTCCAAATCCGCATATCACAAACTCCAGCATGTGGTGGTGGAAAAGGCAGGGGGATGGTCAACAGTTACTGAGCCAAAGGATTTCCACTCCTAAATTTATGATTTGCTCTCAATTTGCAAAGTTTTATTCCAGACGTACGCTAGGTGAAATGCAGCTGAATATTTCTTTGAAATAAATGTGAAAGGATTCTGGGTAATCCAAGATGGAGGATGTCAAAAAATTGGGGCTGAAAGAGCTGCTCCTTTTTTGAAGTTTTTTAGGTGTTGGAGGCGATTTCCTTGAATTCCTGGAGCAGCAATTACTGTTTTATAAGCTGTTGCATTGTTTTGGAACTTTTGGGGAGAAATGATCAAAACAACAGCACTTTAACAAGGAGGAAGACAGACAAAGGCAGCGACCGTATGGTCAGAGAATGAACCTCACACTGCTGTCTAACACAACAGTCAATCTGCACAGTTATTGCCTTAACTGTTTGAGTTCAAGTATCTCTGGACATCAGAGTGCATCTAAGATACATTAACAAACAGCACAATTCACAGCTGACCTTGGAGGAACCTGTATGGGAGAGCTCACAGCACAAGAACAGATAAGTGCATAGCTTTTAAGTGTAACCTTGCTGTAAGTCAACAACAGTGAGCAGAGTGGAATCTTTCTTGATTTTGTTTTATTGAGATCTGTCTCTTGATTAAATTTTAAAAATATAAGCCGTAAGTATTAAGTTAGCCTGGAGCAGTTTTTTTAGAGCAAGAAGATAGATTGAGAAGGAGCAAAGATGGCCTTTAGTAGGGTGATGTGCTCTTCCTATTCAAAGTGGAGCTTCGGGAGAGTTTCCATATTTGTGATGATAATGTTTGTGAATCTTATCAGATCACGTGGATGGGTTGGAGCGGCAGTTAGAGGCAAGGAGGAATTGACAACCCACTAGGGGGTGTAATGGATGGCAATTATAGAAAGGGAGAAAAGCTGCATATACAGTCAAGTAGATGAGTTAACTCCAGGAAAGGTAGGAGAGGTAGGCAGGTAGTGCAGGGGTCTTCTGTGGCTATCCCCATTTCAAAATGTAGGGGGTGATGGATTCTCAGGGGAATGTTGCATGAACAGCCAAGTTTCTGGTGTAGAGACTGGCTCTGACGTAATGAGGGGTACGTCAGGTTCCAAGCGATCGATTGTGCTGGGGGACTTCTCTAGTCAGAAGCACAGACAGATGTTTCTGTGGCCAGCAGCAAAAAATCAGAATGGTGTGATGCCTTCCTGGTGGCAGGATCAAGGATGACTTGGAGAGGGTACAGAATGTTCTCAAAAGGAAGAGGGATCAAGCAGGAGGTCATTGTACACATTCGAACTAAAGATATTGGAAGAGAAAAGGTTGAGATTTTGAAGGGAGAATATAGAGAGTTGGGCAGGAATTTAAAAAGGAGGTCCTCAAGAGTAGCAATATCTGGATTACTCCCAGTGCTACAAGCTCGTGAGGGGAGGAAAAGAAAGAAAGAGCAGATGAATGCGTGACTGAGGAGCTGGTACAGGAGAGAAGGGTTCACAGTTTTGGATCATTGGAATCTCTTCTGGAGTGGAAGTGACCTGTACACGAAGGACGGATTGCACCTAAATTGGAAGGGGCCTAATATACTGGCAGGGAAATTTGCTAGAGCTGCTCAGGAGGATTTAAACTAGGAAGGTGGGGGTGGGGGGGGTGGTGTTTGGGACGCAGGAAAATACTGAGGAAAGAGATCAATCTGAAACTGATTTTCTCAGTTTCTCCAGTTGGGAAAAGGAGTGAGTCAAAGAGTCAGGGCAGGCAGGAACAAAGCAGAGAACAAAGTAGGACTGATAAATTAAACTGCATTTATTTCAATGCAAAAGGCCTAACAGGGAAGGCAAATGAACTCAGGGCATGGTTAAGAACATGGGACTAGGATATCATAGCAATTATAGAAATCTGGCTCAGGGATGGACAGGACTGGCAAACTTAATATTCCAGGATACAAATTCTATAGGAAGTACAGAAAGGGGTGCAAGAGAGGAGGGGGAGTAGCATTTTTGATAAGGGATAGCATTACAGCTGTGCTTAGGCAGAGAATACATCCAAGGAAGTTGTTTGGGTTGAACTGAGAAATAGGAAAGGGATGATCACCTTATTGGGCTTGTTTTGTAGAGCCCCTAATAGTCAGTGGGAAATTGAGAAACAAATTTGTAAGGAGATCTCATTTATCTACAAGAATAATAGGGTAGTTATGGTAGGGGGTTTTAGCTTTCCAAACATAGACTGGGATTACCATTGTGTTAAGGGTTTAGATGGAGTCAAATTTGTTAAGTGTGTCCAAGAAAATCTTCTGATTCAGTATGTGGATGTACCTACTGGAGAAGGTGCAAAATGTGACCTCCTCTTGGATCATAAGGCAGGGCAGGTGACTGAGGTGTCAGTGGGGGAGCACTTTGGGGCCAGCGACCATAATTCTATTCATTTTAAAATGGTGGAAAAGGATACATCAAATCTAAAAGTTGAAGTTCTAAATTGGAGGCAGGTTAATTTTAACAGTATTAGGCAAAAACTTTCAAAAGTTGATTGGGAGCAGATGTTTGCAGGTAAAGGGATGGCTGGAAAATGGGAAGCCTTCAAAAATAAGACAGAAACAGTATACTCCTGTTGGGGTGAAAGGCAGGGCTGGAAGGTGTAGGGAATGCTGAATAATTAGAGAAATTGAAGTTTTGGTTTAGAAAAAGAAGGAAGCATATGTCAGGTATAGATAGCAGAGATCAAATGAATCCTTAAAAGAATGTAAAGGCAGTAGGAGCATACTTAAGAGTGAAATCAGGAAAGCAAAAAGCAGATGTGAGATAGCTTTGGCAAATAGGGTGAAGGAAAATCCAAAGGGATTTTATAAATACATTAAGGACAAAAGGGTAACTAGGGAGAGAATAGGGCCCCTCAAAGATCAGCAAGGCAGCCCATTTCTGGGACCACATGAGAAGAGGGAAGATACTAAACAAGTATTTTACATCAGTATTTATTGTAGAGAAGGACATGGAAGATATAGAATGTGGAGAAAAAGATGATGACATCTTGAAAAATGTCCATTTTACAGAGGAGGATGTGCTGGATGTCTTGAAATGCATACAATTGGATAAATCCCCAACACCTGATCAGGTGTACCCTAGAACTCTGTGGGAAGCTAGGGAAGTGATTGCAGGATGCCTTGCTGAGATATTTGTATCGATAGTCACAGGTGAGGTGCCAGAAGACTAGAGGTGGGTTAATGTGGTGCCACTATTGAAGAAAAGTGGTAAGGAAGAGCCTGGAAATATAGACCGGTGAGCCTGACTTCAGTGGTAGGCAAGTTGTTGGAAGGTATCCTGAGGGACAGGATTTACACCTATTTGGAAAGGCAAGGACTGATTAGTGATAGTCAACATGGCTTTGTGCATGGGAAATCATGTCTCACGAAATTGATTGAGTTTTTTGAAGAAGTAACGAAGAGGATTGATGAAGGCTATCTATATGGTCATCAGTAAGGCATTCAACAAGGTTCCCCATGGGAGACTGATTAGCAAAGTTAGATCAGATGGAGTACAGGGAGAACTAGTCATTTGGTTACAGAACTGGCTTGAAGGTAGAAGACAAAGGATGGTAGTGGAGGGTTGATTTTCAGATTGGAGGCCCGTGATCAGTGGAGTGCCACAAGGATTGGTGCTGGGTCCACTGCTTTTCATCATTTATATAAACGATTTGGATGTGAACATAGGAGCTATAGTTAATAAGTTTGCAGGTGACACCAAAATTAGAGATGTAGTGTACAGTGAAGAAGGTTATCTCACAGTATAACAGGATCTTGATCAGATAGTCCAATGGGCTGATCAGTGGCAGATGGAGTTTATTTAGATAAATGTGAGGTGTTGCATTTTGGAAAGGCAAATCAGAGCAGGACTTGTACACTTAGTGGTAAGGTCCTGGGGAGTGTTGCTGAAGTAAAAGACCTTGAAGTGTAGGTTCATCGTTCCTTGAAGGTGGAGTCACAGGTATATAGGAAGGCATTTGGTATGCTTTACTTTATTGGACAGTGCATTGAGTGCAGGAGTTGGAAGGACATGTTGCAGCTGTACAGGACATTGGTTAGGCCGCTTATGGAATATTGTGTGCAATTCTTGTCTCCCCCCTATTGGAAGGATGTTGTGAAACATGAGAGGGTTCAGAAAAGACTTACAAGGATGTTGCCAGGATTGGAGGATTTGAGCTACAGGCAGAGGCTGAATAGATTGGGACTGTTTTCTCTGGAATGTCAGAGTTGAACAGTGTGGTGCTTGAAAAGCACAGCCGGTCAGGCAGCATCCGAGGAGCAGGAGAATCGATGTTTCTGGCATGAGTCCGTTATCAGGAATGACTCGCCTGCTCCTTGGATGCTGCCTGACCGGCTATGCTTTTCCAACACCACAATCTTCAACATGGATGTCCTCGTAGGATAAGGCCTGGCCATGGTGCCTTGGCCATTAGCCTGTTAACCAGTTACAGCTTCAGTTCTGAGGTAGACTTTGAAGTACCTGGTCTTGGTGGTGAGGAACAGCAATCGATTGGTTATAGCTTTCCCAGACTTAGGAGGGGAGGCGGCAGTCAGAAAAACATACTAGTAAGAATTGTCAAATCAATTGTTTTAGAGAACACCAAAACAATAAAGATAAAATACTATGGATGCTGGAAATTGAAACAAACACAGAGAATGAAGAAGAAACTCAGCAGTTCTGGCACCATTTGCAGTGAGAGATAGAGTTAATGTTTCGAGTACAGTATAAGGAGTAACAGGAGTTGGGAGGTCATGCTACGGCTGTACAGGACATTGATTCGGCCACTTTTGGAATATTGCGTGCAATTCTGGTCTCCTTCCTATTGGAAGGATGTTGTGAAACTTGAATGGGTTCAGAAAATATTTACAAGGATGTTGCAAGGATTGGAGGTTTTGAGCTATAGGGAGAGGCTGAACAGGCTGGGGCTGTTTTCCCTGGAGCGTTGGAGGCTGAGGGGTGACCTTATAGAGGTTTACAAAATTATGAGGGGCATGGATAGGGTAAATAGACAAAGTCTTTTCCCTGGAGTGGGGGACTCCAGAACTAGAGGACATAGGTTTAGGATGAGAGGGGAAAGATATAAAAGAGAACTAAGGTGCAACTTTTTCATGCAGAGGGTGGTATGTGCATGGAATGAGCTGCCAGAGGGAGTGATGGAGGCTGGCATGATTGAAACATTTAAAAGGCATCTGGATTGGTATATGAATAGGAAGGGTTTGGAGGGATATGGGCCAGGTGCTGGCAGGTGGGACTGGATTGGATTGGGATATCTGGTTGGCATGGATGGGTTGGACCGAAGGGTCTGGTTCCGTGCTGTACATCTCTATGACTCAATGACTTACAAGTCTTCTTCAGAACTATTTTAGTTTATTTTTTTCACAGAACTTTGCCCTCCTACGCTGTATTTTCTTTTTTCCACCACTTAACTATTTTTATTGTCTCATCTAAATGCTTATTTGTTTTTTAAATATAGGTTTTCAACATTTTACATGCCTTGCTTTTGTTTCCTCTTGTATCTCAAGAAGTTTTTGGAACTGAACGCAAATCCAAGCAGTTACTTTTAATTGATGAACAACAAAATGACTGAATGGGTTGTCATTATCGTTAACTGCAAGTCAGAAGACCAAGTATTAATCTGTTTAAATACACCAAATCATGCAGATTTTCCAGCAAGGATCTCCTTGGATAAGTAAGTTAATCTGTATCAAAATCAAGGCAGTGGAGTTTACATGGACCAGAAACTCAACTGAACACACCGCATAAACAGAGTGGCTATACGAGTAGGTCAGAGGCTAGAAATATTGTGGTGAGTAACTCATCTCCTGTTCCCCAAAGCCTGTCTTTTATCTACAAGACACATGTCAGAAGATTGTTAGAATACTCCCTATTTGGCTGGATGGCCGCAGCTCCAACAACACTCAAGAAGCCTGAAACCGTTCAGGAAGAAGCATCTACTTGATGGGTACCACATCTGCAAACATTCACTCTCTCCACCACTGACGCTTAGAGACACTGGCAACAAGCTTTCAACTTTCCCTGCATTCAGAGGTAGGGCCAGCTTGGTGCCAAATTGCTCTGTACCTCTATCAGATTCTGCCTTCACTGCAGAAAATCGATTTTGCACAATTGGCTGGTTGACGTTCAAAACATTCAGAATTTATAAACACATGCTTTAGGTATAACTCGATATAAATATGTTGTGACAATAGATTGGTGCAAATTAAGTTTTGACCTGACATTATCAACAATCAAGATTTTGAAACAGGCACTTTCTTAGGAATCAATCATCCAACAGAATTCTTATACATTGTTTGTTAATTGCAAAGGCTGTTCGACTTTGCACTTTATACATTCTTGGTCAGTAACAATGAAGTTACTATATCTGCTGTGTGTGTAATATATTGTTAATTTTTTACCCTGAAAGTTCTTCAATTACCAATCTGTATATGAATAACAATGCTATTGCGTAAGAACTTTGCTCCAAAGTATTCCTCTGAGCTTTCATAGTCACTGCCATTTACATTGAATCTTGTTGACTTCATCTGAATTTAAGAAGATGCATGAATCCCAGCAGCGAAATTGGAATTGCATGGTATTTGCACTTGTGTGTCAACACAGGAGATGCACACAAGGATTTCAATTTAAATTTAAAGAGCCCATGATGGGCACCTGAGACAAGTGTGTTAATGTGACAGGGTGGGTATTTTTTGGAGATTCCCATCAGGAAGTAACAATTCTTGGTAACAGGCAATTTATTAAAGAGCCTTATGGACAAATAGGGATCAAGAACACAGGCTTCACATCAATCTGCCTTCATTCAGCATTTTTGATCTATTTGTTATTGAACATACATCCTTCTATCTCCCTCATGCCCCTCAAACTTCTCTCCCCTCACTATCCTCTTATTATTCTTTCATGCCCACCACCTTCAAGCCCCTTCAACTGCACCTTGGTGATGTGCAAACTAAGGTGGAGTCTATAGTTCAGTGACATGTTAATACAGATTCTCTTTCAGGCCTTTAGAGAGTGAGGGTAGTTGAGCAATCAGAAGGTCCACTAAGGATCACAGGTCAAGTTCAAGAAGAGGGTCAGTGTCCTGCTCCAGTCTGTTAGGGGGAGAGGCAGGGTCACTTGCCCCAGATTTCATGGGGTCAGAAAACAATGTATCTCTGTGGATTGGCAGCTTCATCAGCCTCAGCGCTGCATGGAAACTGAGGCCATGGCATGTGTAAGACATGAAAGATCCAAAGAGTGATTGAGTGGATATTTTTTAGTTTTATGGTGAACATCATGTGTTGACTGGACTAAGTTTGAGAAGCAAATGAAAGTGAAGATTTAAAACTTTCACCAATCAATGCAAAATGATCCAACTTCCATCAGTGTTAAAAGGCATACATCCTCCAATAAACTGTTGTTGCTTTGGCCCAAGATTTGCCAAAAGGAGCAGGATATTTTCCTCAGTTCCTTAAAAGCGATTTATGCTTTTACCAAAATCCCCTTTCTGATATCAATCTAAAGTAGTAGTTCAAACACACAACATCCAGGTTTAAAAGCATTGTTGCATGTACTAGCAGAGTGCGCGGGTGATACTAATGGGAATGGTCAGGTCCTTGAAGACTCCTTTACTTCGTGATTTGTTAAACCAGAGCTGCAGTTGGTAGAGTGTCAAGTATATGCGCTATAGGTTTATTGCTTGCCTCTCTCTGTAAAGATCTTCTTCCCTGATAACTACCATGTTATATTCCTGTATAATTATAGCATTCCTTGAACATTAACAGATTACAGCCTACAATACCATTGCATCCGTTATTGAATAATATAACTCACAGAGAATAGTCTTCTATTGTTATCAACTCACACTGTAAAGTGGAAGTGATAGAGAATTAGAGAGCTTTACAGACAGTATTTCAAAGTTTATAACTTAAACAGCTGAAGGCATAGCCAAAAATGGCACAATGATTAAAATTGGTTTGACGAGAGGCCAGAATTGGAGGTGTGCAAATATCTCATCGGGTGGTTAGGCTGAAGGAAATCATAGACATATGAAAGTGCCAGGTCATGGAGGGGGTGCCTACGGTGTATCCAGAGAACAAGTTAGTGAGCGCAGGGAGGTTAGGTGAATAGGACTTGATTCAAGTTAGGACATGAGCAGGAGAGGTTTGGATGAGCTTACGTATATGGAGAGTTGAAGACAAGAGGACAATGGATTGGTAAAGTTTCAAGTTAAGAACAGTATTTGTTAGGGTTGCAGCAGCAGATGATTTGAAATAGTTAATGATATTAGACATGCCCTTAAAAATGCCCTTACCAATAGTTGGAAGCTCATTTAGAGATCAAATATGACAATAAGTTTGAAAGTAGTCTGGTTGAGCCTCAGGCAATTGGGAGGGAGAGAAATAGAATCAGTGGTGAGTGAATGGAATTCACTGGCTTCAGTCTCCCCAATATTTCATTGGAGCAGATTTCAACACATTTAGCACAATCTGACAATGTAGAAACAACAAGGTGGTTCATAGAGATGGTTAGAAGTTGAGCTGGAAATTGGCAACATACAAAAGAAAACATGCTTTGGATGATGGCAATGAGGAACAACTGTAGCAGAGAAATAACAGGAGACCAAAAATAGATCCTTGTCGGGCTTCAGAAATGATCTGAGAGAGCAGGAAAAGAAGCCATTCTAGGTGGTTAACTTTGACTGATTGGAAGAGTCCATCCACCTGAAAACTGATGAAAAAAACTGCAGGCAGGTCGAGAATGAAGGAAAACAATTCTCCTATCCCTTTGTGGTTCGGTCAACAGTGCTCTTGTCTGTGGGTCCTGTGGTGGTGGGTTCAAGTTCCATTTCAGGACTTGAGCACAAAAATCAACACCCGAGGGGGTACTGTGCTATTGGTGATGCAGTCTTTCAGATGAGACGTGAAATCAAAACCTAATTTGCTCTATCTGGGGGATATAAAATATCCAAAACTATTACTTTGAAGAAAAGAGAGAGTTAACCCTAGTACCCTGAGCAACATTTATCAAATAATCAGCATCTCTGTCCCTTCAGGTACCATATCCTGACAAGCCATTGGCAACATTGTCTTCTGTGTTGGTCTCTGTTTATAGCTGTCAGTGTCCTGCAGTAGTTTACCATTGCCATCTGCAAATAGCTGAGCAGCTGTTTTTGGCATATTTTGGAAGGATCTATACATTAACATGTTAGGTCACATTATAAACAAAACTTATTTGGTCATCAAACCTGGAGTGGGACATGAATCTGGAGCTCCTAGTTCAGAGGCAGGGATGCTACCCACTGTGTCTCAACATCTCTACTAATCAACATCAGCAATGCCAAATGATATCTTCATCACTGACACTCAGGAGCATCAGTGTGTACCACCTATAACATGCAGTAAAGAAATTAACCAAAAATCCTCAGATAGCTTCTTCCAAACATATCACCACTTCCACCTAGAAGGACAAGGGCAACAGATTCATGGGAACACCACCACCTTCAAGTTCCCTTCCAAGCCATCCTGACTTGGAAGTATATCTCCATTCCTTCACTGTCGCTGGGTCAAAATCCTGGAATTCCCTCCCAAAGGGCATTGTGGGTCAACCTAAGCACATGGACTGCGGTGGTTCAAGAAGAATGCTCACCACTACCTTCTTAATGAGCAATGGGGGATGGGCAATGAAGCCAGCCCAGCCAGCAATGCCCACATCCCATGAGTGAATTAAACTGAAAGAAGAAAATTTCCTAAGCGTTCATTGAATAATTCACTATTAAGAGACTCTCTTGTTAATAAAATGCATTAACTGTCTTTAGTCCCTTATAATACCAAAAATTGGAAGTCATAGTCCCACTTCAAAAACTTGATAAGCACTTGGATTTGTCAACCAAACTGAGGCATCCTGTTGAGCTAATAGAATATTATGAAATCCATTATGCAGCACCTATTCAGTGGTAGCTCTTTGACAGCTCTGGGACAATTCCTTACGACAGTTTTTCTTGTTAATTCTGTGACACTTTGGACAGTCCATTTTGACAACTGCGTTCAACATTCTTGTTCAGCCACCACAACAGCTCTCTTCTCAGTTCCAACCGGTTTTGTACCCTCATTCAAATCTACTTTCAATAATTCCAAAGGGCATTTTACTTCTCCAAAAGGGCACTCAGTCTCCCGAAAGTTGTTCCAATACCGTCAAATGGTTAGTTTGATGGAATCCTGTGAAGATTCAGACCTGCTCTTACCAGGGCTAAACTGTACACGTTGTCTTCCCCACAGCTGCTGTTTTATGTGGCAGTTACACAGATGTGAAAGGCAAGACACAGCACCATTTCTGTTCCCACACTGTAAAAAATGATAGTGGAGTTGAGTCTTCATGTGGACGCACTGGTTACAAAAGGCCAACAAACGTCTCCTCTTCCTCAGGCAGCTGAAGAAATTTGGCATGATGGCGAATACCCTTGCCAACTTTTATAGGTGCGCAATCTGGAGCATTCTCGCTGGATGCATCCATACCTGGTATGGCAACTGTACCATTCAAGATTGGAGATGGTTACAGAGAGTGGTGAACTTGGCCTGGACAATCGCAGAGGCCAACCTCCCATCTATAGAATCCATCTACCAGGCCCGCTGTCAAGGAAAGGTTGCCAGCATCAGGGTCCCAGGTTCGATTCCAGCCTTGAGCAACTGTCTGTGTGGAGTTTGCACATTCTCCTCATGGCTGCGTGGGTTTCCTCCGGGTGCTCTGGTTTTCTCCCACAATCGAAAGATGTGCAGGTCAGATGAATTGGCCACTCTAAATTGCCCATAGTGTTAGGTGCATTAGTCAGAGAGAAATGGATCTGGGTGGGTTACTCTTCGGGAGGGTCACTGTGGACTTGTTGGGCTGAAGGGCCTGTTTCCACACTGTACGGAATCTAATCTAATCTAATCTAATCTAATCATCTTTCTCAAACACCCATTCCACCCTGGCAATGTTTTTCTACAACCTCTACCATCAGGGAGAAGGTACAGAAGCCTGAACACATGCACCAGCCGGTTTCAGAACAGTTTCTACCCGACTGTTGTTAGAATACTGAATGGACTCACAGACTCTTAACATTCGCCTGTACCTGTGTTTTAGTTTTTGTCGCTGTTTACCTCTTATTTACTCATCTGTGATCTGCCTGTATTGCTCACAAGACAAAGCTTTTCACTGTGCCTTGGTACACGTGACAGTAAATTCAATTCAATTCAATTAGTTAGTGGGGCCTATGCATGTCAGCCTCACCTGCTACCGTTAGAGACACTTTCTATTGTCAAAATTCAGGCTTTAATTTCTGAAATACCCCACGTAGCTTGTTGAACTCATATTATTTTCTCATGTGGGACACTGCCAAATATTGTTTGGTAATACTCCACAGAAGTGCATTGGAATTGTACTAAAGGTGTTGTTATTGTTTGATGACTCTATGGAAACCCACCATTAAAAATGACATTGACATTCACATCTGTCATTGTCCAGCATTGTGAAATGTTAATGGCAGAACACTAGCAATTCAATGCTTGTGTTGATTACACTTTTTGTGGGTAATCACATTAAATATTCAGACATAAGCCTTGTGACTCACAGCTGACTTCTAGTTCAGTATCCAAAGGTGGAAGCAAGATCACATGCTTAACCTTTGTACTGTTCCTACTGTGAACTAATAGCATATGAACAGTAAATGCAAATTTGCAAGTCTAATGTTGAACTAGTAGGCCATGTCTGATGCTTCATTTTAAAATAGGTATTGGGCTCATCAGGAGTTGTTTGAAATTTCCTGGTTGGTTTATATAACAGCCTGTTTGCATTGATTCAATTTCACAAATCAGTAGGTAGGTAAATGAGCATGAGTTACTACTCTGCTTCTGCTGTCGCATTGCCATCTCATCCCTTTGCCTCATTTCACAGATGATACCAATGAAACTTAGGAGAGAAAGCACTTCAAAAAGGATTGGTGGATGGAAAGCAAGCACAAACGTTTTCATATATTTTGCCTTTTGTTCTTGCTTCACGTGTTCGTACTTCCCAGAGTTTAGGTTTATTTACAGGAGAGAGGAGGTTAGATTAGGCTACAATTACAGTTATAGTTGTGGTGATACGAAGAACTCTGTTTCTGGAAATTTCTCGCCTCCATGCCAAATCAAAAAATGCTTACACCCCTCCCCTCCAATATTAATAGCTTTGGGTGACTTTTATTTCTTGGGTCAGAAAATAGCTAATAGAGTTTCATTAATTTATTAATGAACTATTAACAAGGAGTAACAAGAGGTCCAGCTCACTCTAATGCCTGGGCCATAAACATATGATTGCCTGATGCACTCCATCATCATTGGGTCAGCATCTGGAGGCTCCCTACCTAACAGCTTTCTGGCCATGCTTGTAGTGCATGAAGGTAGCTCACCTCTGGAGTGGGTAATAAAAGCACATCTTCATATTCACACAAACATATCATGAATGATTTTGTTTTAAAATTGCACCTTCAACAGTGTGGAATTTCCTTAATACTGCACTGGAATTGAAAGACCTGGAGTGGGACTATCTGTGAAAGTTTGCTGTGTGCAAACATGCTGCTTTGTTTCTTATATTACAAGGATGACAACACTTTAAATATGTTTTATTGGCTGTTGTCATTAAAGGTGATAAATTAATCCAAATCTTTCCCTATGTATAATTATTACCTAACTTGGCATGTCCTTGGAAAATAAATCTGTAACTGATGACTAATATTGCAGACACAGGTTGTTTACATTATTAATCAATATTTCACACATTATCTTTGATAGGAAACGAAGCATTCTTATTATAAATGAGAAGGGCATTTAGCACTTTAAGGAGTTTGGAAGTGTTCTGATCTTTTTAATAGGATTATTTTCCTTTCAGAGTCACCTTTCATTGCAAAAAACAGGCTGAATTTTCCCAGGGTTTCACTGTAGAAAACCTTCCAATCTGTTATCAGTAGTTTCCACGGCTTTGTACAGTTCCAATGAACGCACAATAGCTTTTGATGAGATTCAAGTTGCACGTCATTAATAGTTTAATAATACGTACAATCATCCAACTCATCTGAGAATTAATTGGATTGCATCAAAAGCTATTTTGAACAACCTGGCAAATGCATAAATGCATAAATGCATCAAGTTTTTGTCTACAATTCTCAAAAATCAGTGTCTTGACTAGATGCTTATCTTCAATTGACTGCAGCAGATTGTTATCAGCAAATATTTATGCAACTTGTATATCCTGATATCGCAAGTACTTGAAATTCTACACTGAAACAAGAGTTGCATGCTTTCATTGACTATTTTTTTTTAAAATCCCGAACTAAACAATGTATTTACGCAATGCAAGCTCACAATAATTAATCAAGCAGAACTCCCTGGCCAAGATTTGAGGGACAGCCTCCTTAGGGAAGTGTCAATGTTTAACCTAAATGCTGTTCCTCGGTCTTATTTTCATAATGATCTACAAAGTGCACGATTCCTTACAGAACTGTGACAACAACTCACCAGGTGTACTGTTCCACCAGGGCATTTATGTAAGCAACACCAATTCAGTGACTCCTCACAATTATTCTCAAATCTAAAGAGAGAACTGCTTTAGAGGTAAGAACACATTTCACTCACTCACTTGTTTTGTTAACTATTTATGTTAACAAGTTAGGTAACCAAGAGCAGTAAACTGAGACTCAAGTAAACGGTTACATGTGACTAAAAAAAACTAAATACATAACGTTGTTTCCAGAACCTTTTTTATTAAGTGTATAAATGGGAGATTATTTCAACTATCAATGATGTAGTGATAAGCACTAACATTAGTGACTTTAAATTAAGTGAAATTTTAATGTTTGAGTTTTATGGTACATGAGTTACCTCAACAAAATATATCGTTTTGTTTTGATCATCAGTCCATTTCACAACTTTCAACATGAGGTTTGAGTTTTCTCTCTATAACCATAGTTCATATGAAATCCAATTCCACTTCACATTTTATACCACATAATTACAGGCATGCAGTAAACCTGATACTCAAGTTAAAGCCGAGAAGTAAATTTGAGGTAACAAGGTGACTATCTCAGAGCTATAGGTATGAGATTTGTGGACAAATTGTGCTGGTTCAAATCATAAAATGTCAGTGTTAGAGTCTGAGGAATGGTTCATTATACTAATTGAAGAGTGACCAATTTGCCTTCACATTTCAGTGAATGAGCGGTCTTAGCATCCATATTTATCAACAACAATAATCTAGACACAGCAGTCTCAGATACTGAATTAGTAAATAGTATCTAGTTGGACAATATTAACATTTTGTGAATTCTTTGTGTAGGTGCTTGTCTTACTGGTTGTCTGTCGCGTCGATTTCCCTGTTTTTTGATGCAGGTATATACAACTGAGAATATCGTACATGCACAAGTTTAATCAGATAATACCATACTGACTTTAAAACGTATTTCTGAGGCAAGATGTATTCTTTAACTTTAAATTTAAAATGTAACTTGCTGAAATACCAAGAGGAAAGCAACAATTTTAGAGATTATAATAAGATGAAATCCTCGGATCATTTAACAATTAATTAATAAGAAGAGCAAATAAGGTACTTGAGAAATCTTATTGATCATTTTTAATTAGAAAATAAAAAGGGCAACTATCAGATTTCGAAATATTTTATGTTGGGTGTGGAAGTGGGGTCAGGATTGAGGGCAAGAGAACATCTTAAAATTAGATATCAAGCATTCAGGTACACTTTCACTCAAAAGATGGCAAATATTTGGAATTTTCTCGCGCTAATGGCCAATTTCTGTTTCTATGTTTCTAAGTCTCTGATTTCATCTACACTCTTCACCTCCGCTAATGGACCTGTTATATGATTTATACATTTCATAGAATGCAGGTTGATATCAACAGCACATTCTTAACAAAAGGCATGAGAAAAATCCATTGTTGAAAGCACCCCAACTCACGTCAAAGGTAAATATGCCAGCAGAATTGGTCTGGCTGCCTTCATCCCTGATCACATAATTCATTTTTAGATGGAAAAGCTTTTAGGTTGCATGACATGATATGTGGCTGTTAGAAAGTATTCATAGTAACTGTCCCATATATGTACAATTAACTGAAACCTTGTACTCCTCCACAATTTCATGTTCCATTGTTCCTGTTGATAATTTGCTAATTTTGTGGCAAACATCAAATAGTTATTTTGTTGACAAATCCTGCCATGTAAAAACAAAAGCTGACAATGTTTATCTAGCAATTATCATTTGTCAGTCATATCTGAATAACTTTATTCACATCCCAAAAGATCACGGTGATTAGCTCAAAGCCTGATATGTTATAAATGTGCCGGAAACTGTCTTACATTGATCTGATTAGCAAGCTTAACTAAAAGATGAGGTAACTTTACTAATTTTCTTGGAGATTGCAGTAGCAAGACAGAGCTTGTATTGAAAATTCCAGAGAACTTATATCTCTTTCAAAGTTCAGTACTATTGTTATTGTTCAAATGATCTCTCAGCTTTGCAAATAATTTAATTACATTTAAAATTAAGTGAAATGCTGGACTCATTTGTAGCATGGACTGAGCTGATTATGAAATCGGAACTGAGTATGTCCGATTCTGTATTACTGAACAGTTGATTATAAACTAGCTGTTTGTCCCTGTGCAAGTGATCAGAAGGTCAACACTGAAAGTAACAAAGCTTCTCCCAGACCAGAAATGTTCAGTGTCAGATATTGACTTAACAATTTAGAAAAAAAAAGTGCAAAGGAAGACTTGCATTCATTTAACACTTTTGTGACCTTAGTAGGATATCCCAAACTGTTTTAAAATCAGTGCAGTACTTTAAAAATGTAGTGACAGTGGTAATATAAAGAAAGCAGCAGTCAATTTTATGCAGAATAGCAATGTTATAGCAACTAAATAGCCCATTGTTTAAGGGATAACTATTAGCGAGGACATCAAGGAGACCTTTCCTGCTCTCCTTCGAAACAGTATCAAGGAATTCATTCAGTCCACTCTTGTGGGCCGTCAGGGGCTCTGATATACATTTTTCTTTATTTGTGCAACTGTTCCAAGCAAATTGCAAGAATTAGCTGCTTGTTATGTCGGTTAACAGGCTGGGAATTAAGTACATTAAATTAGTTAATCATTAAAATGAGTTGCTTGCAGGAAGGCAATTATATTTTAAAATTAACAGCTTTCCCAACGAGTTGTGTTCTGCTTTATTATTTTCTGATTACCTTCAGTACTCAGAAGCAAGGTTATACCTTAAATGATTTTGAATCTTATTAAAATACAGCCCTGAATATTCAGCATTAGATTTTTTGATCTGAACTCTGTGGATTGGTAATTTTTCAACTAAACATCTCTTTACAACATTAAAGTCAATGAAGGATTATTACTTCCAAGTATCCACTTGCTTATTGGGTAGCATAAGGAATAGGCTCCCAAAAAGGATATTTTAGCATTTTCTGCATTGACTTTATCCTTGTTTGAGTTTTTACTATCAGCTTTTTGTTATCAGTTATGTCATCAATTCCTTTGTAAATAAATCTATACTTTTCGCCTTTACACTTCAGTTTGAAGATATGGTGCTGTATCTTTTGAAAGGAATCGTTAGAATAAGGTGACATTCTAGTAGTTGATATATCAATGAATGGATAATTGTTAATGACAAGTGCAGAACTATCTCAGGCATGCCATACATACAGTATTTTGTTTCAGATCACTGTATACCTGAGTGTCTTATGAAAACTGATAAATACTAAGTATGAATACAATGGCAAATATTACTTGGTCTGTGTATGCGACCAACCTTATTAACCCTAATGCTAAATAGAATTTCTTGCCCATTAGTCTCACTGTTCTTGATTCCAGGAAAATAAGTTGCTTCCCTTGGTTAATTCCACCACCTGTTAAAATTCTTCTTGTCATTTGCAACAGTGCAGTGCATTAATTAAACTTCAAACAAATGTTGGTCCCCTGTAGTTCAGGCGCAAATTACTATTCTTGTCATTTTTTTTGTATGTACACATGACAGCTAGCATTCTTCTGTAACAGAATATATACGTGTCTACCACACACTTATACTTTATGTAAAATTACATCAACCAATTTCTAGGCTTTCTTTTTAATGGCATTGTTTTGTACAGACTTAATTTTGATTTCCTATGTGACCTTCATTCTTGCATTGAGAATGCCTTACTTTACCTTGTTGACCTTGTCCCAGCCCCACTTTGTTCCAGCTCTGTGAGATCCTGCTGAAGTATTTGTCGGCTATTCGTCTGTACTAAAGAGGACTGTCTTTTTCTCCACGAGGAAATCTACAAAAGCATAATGTTACGGCCAGAGTAATGAACCTTTCTCAAACATTTTTGGTTTTACTGTAAAACTTTGAGCACACTGGTTGTATTAGCAGAGCATTCAGTATTTATAACAAGGAGGCATCTTGGTTTAACTCTCGATGTTTTTGCTTCTTTTCCTGTCTATTTTGTTATTTAATTGAAGGGTACACTATGATTCAGTGTAATCTATTTGGCTTCCTCACTCACACTGACTCAATAAAAACATGATATTTTGGAATCTTAAAGACAAATTAGATTTTGCAGTTGAAATGATATGGGGAGATTTTTTTGTGCGAACCGACATTTAGTTTCTGAAATGCACATCCAAAACTTAAAGGGTAGCATGTTTATTATTTATGGTTTGAATCTGGGCAGAAACAACTTTTAAACGAATCACTGAACAGTGTCCTGAAAATCAAATGTCATCTTTTGGGATTCCTGATGAAGGGCTTTTGTCTGAAACATCGATTTTCCTGCTCCTTGGATGCTGCCTGATGCCTTGTGCTTTTCCAGCACCACTCTAATCTTGATTCTAATCTCCAGCATCTGCAGTACCCACTTTCGCCTGTAAACACCAGAAGCCCGTTTATAGCCATGCAATGTATTGTTCCCTTCAAAACTCTTTTCCCCTCTTATGCACCTCTTTGGGATAGAAGATGACAATTTGATAGGTTCTGAGATGAATGATAAGCCCATTGTGGGATCTACAGACTGCCATATGTGGGGAAGGTGGTGCTAGAAGGGTTGGTTAGATGAGTTCTTTCTCAGTTTTTGCACTGCCTCTGAAATCTTACCTTCACCTGAAGCGCTCCCCCGTTTGTTCCAACCCTTTTCAAATGAGATTTCTCCATTTTGATCAGTCACCAACATGGGGATCCTATGAATCGGTAGAGATGTTTGACCTCCTCAGGATGCTTTGAAGACATCCCAAAACATTTCTGCTGTTTTCCTGGGACCAAGTTACAAGTATAACAGTTGCTTCAAGAGTCTGGTGTCATGAATATGAACATATAACATGTCCCACCTACTGGAACTGGATTGAAGTAATTAACGACTGGTGGGCAAGTTGCGATGGTGGGAAATTATGCTGCTGAGAATCCTAAAAGGTAGGTGTTATTTTCTATAAGACAATAAGATGTAAGAGCAAGACAAGGTCATTCATCCCATCAAGTCTGCTCTGAGACTCAATGAGATCGTGACTGATCTGATAATCCTTAATTCCACTTTCTTCTTTTGACCTCATAACCCTTGATTCCCTTACTGATTAAAAATTGATCTATCTCAGTCTTAAATCGTTGAAACCACCTCAACAACACTCTGCATTAAAGAACTCTCAGACTCACCACCATCAGAGTAGAAATTCCTCCTCCTCTCTGTGTAAAATTGGTCACTCCTTATTCTGAGATAATGCCATCATAGAATCCCTACAGTGTGGAAACAGGCCCTTCAGCCCAACAAGTCCACACCGATCCTTTGGAGTATCCCACTCAAACCCATTTCCCTATCTTATTACTCCACATTTACCCCTGATGAATGCACCTAACCTATGCATCCCTGATCACCACGGACACGGCCAATCCACTCTAATCTGCACAACTTTGGACTGTGGGAGGAAACCAGAGCACCCAGAGAAAACCTATACAGACACAGGGAGAATACGCAAACTCCACACAGACAGTTTCCTGAGGCTGGAATCAAACCTGGGTCCCCGGTGCAGCAGTGCTGACCACTGAGCCACCGTACCACCCAGCATTCTTGACTTTCCTACAAGGGAAAACCTTTCCACCTCAGCCCTGTGAAGTTCTCTAAGAATGTTGTATGTTTCAATAAGCTCACCTCTCATTTCTCTTGTACTTTGATGTGTCTACTGTAGGGTGTCCAAGCCTCTCAAGCATAGGGTATCCCTCTGAAATGGGATAACCAACCAATTGCAATTTTAAAATAAGGAAAAACACTCAGCACAGGGACTTAAGAAATGTTGATTGTTCATTTCATATTTGTGGAAGGCTCCTATTTCATTCTGAAATACTTGACGATAAGTAGCTGGGAATCTGTGGCCCATTCCCTGAAATGAATATCGATTTCAAATAAAACATCACAAGTTTAAAAGTGACTGGCCATGAGTCTTAGGGAGTGGTACTATGGTTTTAGATTTGTTGCAATATTAATATTTCAAAACCAAATAAACAAATTTAATTCTGCGGCAAAGATGCTGTTCACTTACGTGGAACCAATGAGAGTGAACCATCTAGAAGGGTAAAGGTTAAAACAGCAGCAACTGCAGGTTATGTTAAAAATTAACTACCTAAACAGCTACATTTACGTGAATGGTATTAGGAATATTTAGAGAAGCTTGTTTTAGGAGGAAAAAACTTGTAATGAGACCTCTCCACATGACCTATTCAAACAACTTAGTAAAACTGGCACTAAGTTTAAACACCAATCTTTCCTGAGAAGCATTTTTATTAACAGACTTAACATAGTTATAAAGTATAAGGAAAAATACTTCCCCATTTTACGATCATCTAATAAACAGAAGTTTCATCCACTATTAGAACACCAGGGAGCAAACCTGTGGCCTCGTTGTGTGTACATAATGTTACTGACTCCCTATACACAGCAATAACGTTGGCTTTATTCCCTAAACAAATCCATTCCCAAATTATTCAGGTTGATTATAGTTATAGAATGAATGATGTGATAAAGTTCATTACATTAATTACGATAATATGGCCAGAAACAATGAAACAAATAGATTGTGGATTTTTGATGGATATCAGGGGATAGAAAAGTCAAGATTTGAGTTCATTGAGTTCAAGAAAGATTTGGAAGCAAGAGGCCATTCAGCTCCTTAAATGGGAGGTAAGGGAGAAAAGATAGTGTCAATATGTGGAAAAATAAGGCTATCTTATAGATAATATTACTGTTTCATTTATGTTCCATTAATTTGGCTTTGTTTTATGTTGTAATTTTCCTTTGTGTTTCAAACTCATGTAGTCAATTTCTTTAATCTCAAGACTGAAAAAGTGACAAGCCACTCACAAACTGCCCTCTGGGCTTTGTCTGTATCTGACTATCTCCTCTCCGTGTTTGGTCTGTACCTGACTATCTGCTCTCTGGGCTCTGTCTGTATCTGACTATCTGCTCTCTGGGCTTGGTCTGTATTTGACTATCTGCTTTCTGGGCTCTGTCTGCAGCTGACCACCTCTCTCTGTGCTTGGTCTGTACCTGACTATCTGCTTTCTGGGCTCTGTCTGCAGCTGACCACTTCCTCTCTGTGCTGGGTCTGTATCTGACTATCTGCTTTCTGGGCTCTGTCTGTATCTGACCACCTCTCTCTGTGCTTGGTCTGTACCTGACTATCTGCTCTCTGGGCTCAGTCTGTACCTGACTATCTGCTCTCTGGGCTCTGTTTGTATCTGACCACCTGCTCTCTGGGCTCTGTCTGTATCTGACTATTTATTCTCTGTGCTGGGTCTCTATCTGACTATCTGCTCTCTGGGCTGGGTCTGTATCTGACCACCTGCTCTCTGTGCTGGGTCTGTATCTGACCACCTGCTCTCTATCCTAGGTCCGTATCTGACTATCTGCTCTCTGTGCTAGGTCTGTATCTGACTATCTGCTCTCTGTGCTGTCTGTATCTGACCACCTGCTCTCTGGGCTGGGTCTGTATCTGACCACCTGCTCTCAGGGCTCTGTCTGTATCTGACTATCTGCTCTCTGGCTCTGTCTGTATCTGACCGTCTGCTCTCTGTGCTGGATCTGTATCTGACCGCCTGCTCTCTGTGCTGGATCTGTATCTGACTATTTATTCTCTGTGCTGGGTCTCTATCTGACTATCTGCTCTCTGGGCTGTCTGTATCTGACTACCTGCTCTCTGTGCTGGGTCTTATCTAACCACCTGCTCTCTGTGCTGGGTCTGTATCTGACCACCTGCTCTCTATCCTAGGTCCGTATCTGACTATCTGGTCTCTGTGCTGGGTCTCTATCTGACTATCTGCTCTCTGGGCTGTCTGTATCTGACTATCTGCTCTTGGCTGGGTCTGTATCTGACCACCTGCTCTCTGTGCTGGGTCTGTATCTGACCACCTGCTCTCTATCCTAGGTCCGTATCTGACTATCTGCTCTCTGTGCTAGGTCTGTATCTGACTATCTGCTCTCTGGGCTGTCTGTATCTGACTATCTGCTCTCTGTGCTGGGTCTGTATCTGACCACCTGCTCTCTATCCTAGGTCCGTATCTGACTATCTGCTCTCTGTGCTAGGTCTGTATCTGACTATCTGCTCTCTGGGCTGGGTCTGTATCTGACCACCTGCTCTCAGGGCTCTGTCTGTATCTGACTATCTGCTCTCTGGCTCTGTCTGTATCTGACCGCCTGCTCTCTGTGCTGGGTCTGTATCTGACTATTTATTCTCTGTGCTGGGTCTCTATCTGACTATCTGCTCTCTGGGCTGTCTGTATCTGACTATCTGCTCTCTGGGCTGGGTCTTATCTAACCACCTGCTCTCTGTGCTGGGTCTGTATCTGACCACCTGCTCTCTATCCTAGGTCCGTATCTGACTATCTGCTCTCTGTGCTAGGTCTGTATCTGACTATCTGCTCTCTGGGCTGTCTGTATCTGACCACCTGCTCTCTGGGCTGGGTCTGTATCTGACCACCTGCTCTCAGGGCTCTGTCTGTATCTGACTATCTGCTCTCTGGGCTGGGTCTGTATCTGACCACCCGCTCTCTGTGCTGGGTCTGTATCTGACCACCTGCTCTCTATCCTAGGTCCGTATCTGACTATCTGCTCTCTGTGTTGGGTCTCTATCTGACTATCTGCTCTCTGGGCTGTCTGTATCTGACTATCTGCTCTCTGGGCTGGGTCTGTATCTGACCACCTGCTCTCAGGGCTCTGTCTGTATCTGACTATCTGCTCTCAGGGCTCTGTCTGTATCTGACTATCTGCTCTCTGGGCTGTCTGTATCTGACTATCTGCTCTCTGTGCTGGGTCTGTATCTGATCACCTGCTCTCAGGGCTCTGTCTGTATCTGACTATCTGCTCTCTAGGCTGTCTGTATCTGACTATCTGCTCTCTGGGCTGTCTGTATCTGACTATCTGCTTTCTGGGCTGGGTCTGTATCTGACTATCTGCTCGCTGGGCTGTCTGTATCTGATTATCTGCTCTCTGGGCTGTCTGTATCTGACTATCTGCTCTCTGGGCTGTGCACAGGACACACCATCCGCACATCTCGGTTCTGTGCTGGGTCTGTTTGTACTTAGTACTGCATCTGGGTCTGACTGTCTGCTCTCTGTGTGGTGGTCAGTGTCTCTCTCTCTGCTGTCTGTGTGAGGGTCTGTGTCTCACTGCCTGCTCTCTGTGTGGGGTCACTTTCTCACTTTCTGCTCTCTGTGTGGGGTCACTTTCTCACTTTCTGCTCTCTGTGTGGGGGTCTGTGTCTCGCTCTCGGCTCTCTGAGTGGGGGTCAGTGTCTCCCTCTCTGCTCTCTGCATGAGGGTCTGTGTCTCACTTTCTGCTGTCTGTGTGGGGGTCTGTGTCTCACTGTGTGCTGTCTGTGTCAGGGTCAGTATCTCACAGTCTGCTCTCTGTGTGGAGGTCAGTGTCTCACTCTCTGTGCTCTGTGTCCCACCTTGTGCTGTCTGTGTCTCACTGTCTGCTGTTTGTGTGGGATCTGTGTCTCAATGTCTGCTCTCTGTGTGGGGGTCAGTGTCTCACTCTCTGCTCTCTGTGTGTGATCAGTGTCTCACTGTCTGCTCTCTGTGTGGTGGTCAGTTTCTCACTGTCTGCTCTCTCTATGGGGGTCTGTGTCTCACTCTCTGCCCTCTGTGTGGGATCAGGATCTTGCTCTCTGCTCTCTGTGCTGGGGGTCAGTGTCTCGCTCTCTGCTCTCTGTGTGTGATCAGTGTCTCACTGTCTGCTCTCTGTGTGGTGGTCAGTTTCTCACTGTCTGCTCTCTCTATGGGGGTCAGTGTCTCACTCTCTGTGCTCTGTGTGGGATCAGGATCTTGCTCTCTGCTCTCTGTGCTGGGGGTCAGTGTCTCGCTCTCAGCTCTCTGTGTGGGGGCCAGTGTCTTCCTCTCTGCTCTCTGCATGAGGGTCTGTGTCTCACTTTCTGCTGTCTGTGTGGGGGTCTGTGTCTCACTGTGTGCTGTCTTTGTGGGCGTCTGTGTCTCACTGTATGCTGTCTGTGTCGGGGTCAGTATCTCACAGTTTGCTCTCTGTGAGGTGGTCAGTGTTTATCTCTCTCTCTGCTCTCTGTGTGGAGGTCTGTTTCTCATTCTCAGCTCTCTTTGTGGGGCTCTGTGTCTCACTCTCTGCTCTCTGTATAGGGGCCAGTGTCTCGCTCTCGGCTCCCTGTGTGGTGGTCAGTGTCTCAATGTTTGCTCCCTGTGTGGTGGTCAGTTTCTCACTGTCTGCTCTGTGGGTGGGGGCCAGTATCTCACTGTCTGCTGTCTGTGTGGGATCTGTGTCTCAATGTCTGCTCTCTGTGTGGGGGTCAGTGTCCCACCTTGTGCTGTCTGTGTGGAGGTCAGTGTCTCACTTTCTGCTGTCAGTGTGGGGGTCAGTGTCTCACTGTCTGCTGTCTGTGTGGGGGTCAGTGTCTCATTGTCTGCTCTCTGTGTGGTGGTCAGTGTCTCACTGTCTGCTCTGTATGGGGGTCAGTGTCTCATTGTCTGCTGTCTGTGTGGGGGTCAGTGTCTCACTGTCTGCTCTGTATGGGGGTCAGTGTCTCACTGTCTGCTGTCTGTGTGGGGGTCAGTGTCTCACTGTCTGCTCTGTATGGGGGTCAGTGTCTCACTGTCTGCTCTGTATGGGGGTCAGTGTCTCACTGTCTGCTCTCTGTGTGGGGGTCAGTGTCTCATTGTCTGTTGTCTGTGTGGGGGTCAGTGTCTCACTGTCTGCTCTGTATGGGGGTCAGTGTCTCACTCTCTGCTCTCTGTGTGGGGGTCAGTGTCTCACTCTCTGTGCTCTGTGTGGTGGTCAGTGTCCCACCTTGTGCTGTCTGTGTGGGGGTCAGTGCCTCACTGTCTGCTGTTTGTGTGGGATCTGTGTCTCACTGTCTGCTCTCTGTGTAGGGGTCATTGTCTCGCTTTTGGCTCCCTGTATGGTAGTCAGTATCTCACAGTCTGCTCTCTATGTGGGGTCAGTGTCTCACACTCTGGTCTGTGTGTGGGGTCAGTATCTCACTGTCTGCTCTGTGTGTGGGGGTCAGTATCTCACTGTCTGATCTCTGTGTGGGTACCAGAGTCTCACTGTCTGCTGTCTGTGTGGGTACCAGAGTCTCACTGTCTGCTCTCTGTGTGGGGTCAGTGTCTCACTGCTCTCAGTGTGAGTGTCAGAGTCTCATTCTCTGCTCTCTGTGTGGGGTCTGTGTCTCACTGTCTGCTCTCTGTGGGTGTCAGAGTCTCACTCACTGCTTTCTGTGTGGGGGTCAGTGTCTCACTGCTTTCTGTGTGCGTGTCAGAGTTTCACTCTCTGCTGTCTGTGTGGTGGTCAGTGTCTCACTCTCTGTGCTCTGTGTAGTGGTCAGTGTCCCACCTTGTGCTCTCTGTGTGGGGGTCAGTGTCTTACTGTCTGATCTGTGTGGGGGTCAGTGTCTCACTGTCTGCTTTCCGTATGGGGGTCTGTGTCTCACAGTCTGCTCTCTGTGTGGGGGTCAGTGTCTCACTGTCTGCTTTCCGTATGGGGGTCAGTGTCTCACTGTCTGCTCTCCGTATGGGGGTATGTGTCTCACAGTCTGCTCTCTGTGTGGAGGTCAGTGTCTCACTCTCTGTGCTCTGTGTGGTGGTCAGTGTCCCACCTTGTACTGTCTGTGTGGGGGTCAGTTTCTCACTGTCTGCTGTCTGTGTGCGATCTGTGTCTCAATGTCTGCTCTCTGTGTGTGGTCAGTGTCTCACTGTCTGCTCTCTGTGTGGTGGTCAGTTTCTCACTGTCTGCTCTGTGTGGGGGTCAGTGTCTTACTGTCTGATCTGTGTGGGGGTCAGTGTCTCACTGTCTGCTTTCCGTATGGGGGTATGTGTCTCACAGTCTGCTCTCTGTGTGGAGGTCAGTGTCTCACTCTCTGTGCTCTGTGTGGTGATCAGTGTCCCACCTTGTGTTGTCTGTGTCTCACTGCTGTTTGTGTGGGATCTGTGTCTCAATGTCTGCTCTCTGTGTGGGGTTCAGTGTCTCACTCTCTGCTCTCTGTGTGTGGTCAGTGTCTCACTGTCTGCTCTCTCTAAGGGGGTCTGTGTCTCACTCTCTGCCCTCTGTGTGGGGTCAGGATCTCGCTCTCTGCTCTCTGTGCTGGGGGTCAGTGTCTCACTCTCTGCTCTCTGTGTGTGGTCAGTGTCTCACTGTCTGCTCTCTCTATGGGAGTCTGTGTCTCACTCTCTGCCCTCTGTGTGGGGTCAGGATCTCGCTCTCTGCTCTCTGTGCTGGGGGTCAGTGTCTCACTCTCTGCTCTCTGTGTGTGGTCAGTGTCTCACTGTCTGCTCTCTCTATGGGAGTCTGTGTCTCACTCTCTGCCCTCTGTGTGGGGTCAGGATCTCGCTCTCTGCTCTCTGTGCTGGGGGTCAGTGTCTCGCTCTCGGCTCTCTGTGTGGGGGTCAGTGTCTCCCTCTCTGCTCTCTGCATGAGGGTCTGTGTCTCACAGTCTGCCCTCTGTGTGGTGGTCAGTGTCTTACTGTCTGATCTGTGTGGGGGTCAGTGTCTCACTGTCTGCTCTCCGTATGGGGGTATGTGTCTCACAGTCTGCTCTCTGTGTGGAGGTCAGTGTCTCACTCTCTGTGCTCTGTGTGGTGATCAGTGTCCCACCTTGTGCTGTCTGTGTCTCACTGTCTGCTGTTTGTGTGGGATCTGTGTCTCAATGTCTGCTCTCTGTGTGGGGATCTGTGTCTCACTCTCTGCTCTCTGTGTGTGGTCAGTGACTCACTGTCTGCTCTCTGTGTGGTGGTCAGTTTCTCACTGTCTGCTCTCTCTATGGGGATCTGTGTCTCACTCTCTGCCCTCTGTGTGGGGTCAGGATCTCGCACTCTGCTCTCTGGGCTGGGTCTGTATCTGACCACCTGCTCTCTGGGCTGGGTCTTTATCTGACCACCTGCTCTCTGGGCTGAGTCTATATCTGACTATCTGCTCTCTGGGCTGTCTGTATCTGACTATCTGATCTCTGGGCTGTGCACAGGACACACAATCCTCACATCTAGGTTCTGTGCTGGTCTGTTTTTACTTAGTACTGCATCTGGGTCTGACTGTCTGCTCTCTGTGTGGTGGTCAGTGTCTCACTCTCTGCTTTCTGTGTATGTGTCTGTGTCTCACTCTCTGCTGTCGGTGTGAGGGTCTGTGTCTCACTGCCTGCTGTCTGTGTGGGGGTCAATGTCTCGCTCTCTGTGAGGGGGTCAGTGTCTCACTCATTGTTCTCTGTGAGGGGGTCAGTGTCTCACTCTCTGCTCTCTATGTGGGGTCAATGTCTCACTCTCTACTCTATGTGTGGGGTCAGTGTCTCACTCTATGCTCTCTGTGTGGGGGGGTCAGTGTCTCACTCTCTGCTCTCTGTGTGGGGTCAGTGTCTCACTCTCTGCTGTCTGTGTGGGGTCAGTGTCTCACTGGTTGCTCTTTGTGTGCAGTCAGTGTCTCACTGTCTGCTCTCTGTGTGGGTCTTAGTGTCTCATTCTCTGCTGTCTGTGTGGGGGTCAGTGTCTCACTGTCTGCTCTCTGCGTGGGGCCAGTGTCTCACTGTCTGCTCTCTGTGTGGGTCTTAGTGTCTTTTCTCTGCTGTCTGTGTGGGGCTCATTGTCTCACTGTCTGCTCTGTGTGTGTGTCATTTAGATCATTGTCTGCTCTGTGTGTGGGGGTCAGTGTCTCATTGTATGCTCTCTGTGTGGGGGTCAGTTTCTCACTGCTCTCTGTGTGGGTGTCAGAGTCTCACTCTCTACTGTCTGTGTGGGGGTCAGTGTCTCACTCTCTGCTCTCTGTGTGGGGGTCAGTGTCTCACTGTCTTCTCTCTGTTTGGGGGTCTGTGTCTCACTGTCTGCTCTTTGTGTGGTGTCAGTATCTCTCTGTCTTCTGTCTGTGTGGGGGTCAATGTCTCACTGTCTACCCTTTGTGTGGGGTCAGCATCTCACTGTCGTCTGTCTGTGTGGGGGTCTGTGTCTCACTCTCTGCTCTTTGAGTGGTGGTCAGTATCTCACTGTCTGCTCTCTGTGTGGGGTCAATGTCTCACTGTCTGCTGTCTGTGTGTGGGGGGGAGTCTGTGTCTCACTCTCTGCTCTCTGTGTGATGGTCAGTTTCTCACTGTCTTCTCTCTGTGTGGGGTCAGTATCTCACTGTCCGCTCTGTGTGGGGGGGTCTGTGTCTCACTCTCTGCTCTCTGTGTAGTGGTCAGTGTCTCACTCTCTGCTGTCTGTATGATGGTCAGTTTCTCACTGTCTGATCTCTGTGTGGGGTCAGTATCTCACTGTCTTCTGTCTGTGTGGGGGTCAATGTCTCACTGTCTACCCTTTGTGTGGGGTCAGCATCTCACTGTCGTCTGTCTGTGTGGGGGTCTGTGTCTCACTCTCTGCTCTTTGAGTGGTGGTCAGTATCTCACTGTCTGCTCTCTGTGTGGGGTCAATGTCTCACTGTCTGCTGTCTGTGTGTGGGGGGGAGTCTGTGTCTCACTCGCTGCTCTCTGTGTGATGGTCAGTTTCTCACTGTCTTCTCTCTGTGTGGGGTCAGTATCTCACTGTCCGCTCTGTGTGGGGGGGTCTGTGTCTCACTCTCTGCTCTCTGTGTAGTGGTCAGTGTCTCACTCTCTGCTGTCTGTATGATGGTCAGTTTCTCACTGTCTGATCTCTGTGTGGGGTCAGTATCTCACTGTCTTCTGTCTGTGTGGGGGTCAGTGTCTCTCTGTGTGGGGCTCATTGTCTCACTCTCTGCTCTCTGTGTGTGTCCAGTAGATCATTGTCTGCTCTTTGTGTGGGGGTCAGTGTTTCACTGTCTGCTCTCTCTGTGGGGGTCAGTTTCTCACTCTCTGCTCTCTGTGTGGGGGTCAGTGTCTCACTGTCTGCTCTCTGTGTGGGGGTCAGTGTCTCACTGTCGGCTCTCTGTATGGGGGTCTGTGTCTCACTCTCTGCTCTCTGTATGGGGGTCTGTGTCTCACTCTCTGCTCTCTGTATTGGGGTTTGTGTCTCACTGTCTGCTCTCTGTATGGGGGTCTGTGTCTCACTGTCTGCTCTCTGTGTGGGGGTCAGTGTCCCACTTTGTGCTGTCTGTGTGGGGGTTAGTGTCTCACTGTCTGCAGTCTGTGTGGGATCTGTGTCTCAATGTCTGCTCTCTGTGTGGGAGGGTCAGTGTCTCACTCTCTGTTCTCTGTGTGGGGTCAGTATCTCACTGTCTGCTCTGTGTGGGTGGGTCAGTGTCTCACTGCCTGCTCTCTGTGTGGGTCTTAGTGTCTCATTCTCTGCTCTCTGTGTGGCGCCAGTGTCTCACTGACTGCTCTTTGTGTGGGTCTTAGTGTCTCATTCTCTGCTCTCCATGTGGGGTCAGTGTCTCACTCTCTGCTCTCTGTGTGATGGTCAGTTTCTCACTGATCTCTGTGTGGGGTCAGTATCTCACTCTCTGTTCTCTGTGTGGGGGTCAGAGTGTCACTCTCTGCTCTCTGTGTGGTGGTCAGTGTCTCACTCTCTGCTCTCTGTGTGGGATCTGTGTCTCAATTTCTGCTCTCTGTGTGTGGTCAGTGTCCCACTGTCTGCTGTCTGTGTGGGATCTGTGTCTCAATGTCTGCTCTCTGTGTGGGGGTCAGTGTCCCACCTTGTGCTGTCTGTGTGGAGGTCAGTGTCTCACTCTCTGTTCTCTGTGTGGGGTCAGTATCTCACTGTCTGCTCTGTGTGGGTGGGTCAGTGTCTCACTGTCTGCTCTCTGTGTGGGTCTTAGTGTCTCATTCTCTGCTCTCTGTGTGGGGTCAGTGTCTCACTATCTGATCTCTGTGTGGGGTCAGTGTCTCACTGTCTGCTGTCTGTGTGGGGCCAGTGTCTCACTGCTCTGTGTGTGGCGGTCAGTGTCTCTGTCTGCTCTCTATGTGGTGGTCAGTGTCTCACTGTTTGCTGTCTGTGTGGGGTCAGTGTCTCACTGTCTGCTCCCTGTGTGGTGGTCAGTGTCTCACTGTTTGCTGTCTGTGTGGGGCCAGTGTCTCACTGTCTGCTGTCTGTGTGGGGCCAGTGTCTCACTGTCTGCTGTCTGTGTGGGATTTGTGTCTCAATGTCTCTTCTCTGTGTGGGGTTCAGTGTCTCACTGTCTGCTGTCTGTGTGGGATCTGTGTCTCAATGTCTGCTCTCTGTGTGGGGTTCAGTATCTCACTGTCTGCTGTCAGTGTGGGGCCTGTGTCTCACTGTCTGCTGTCTGTGTGGGGTCTGTGTCTCAATGTCTGCTCTCTGTGTGGGGTTCAGTGTCTCACTGTCTGCTGTCTGTGTGGGGCCTGTGTCTCACTGTCTGCTGTCTGTGTGGGGTCTGTGTCTCTGCTCTCTGTGTGTGGGGGTTCAGTGTCTCACTGTGTGGGGTCAGTGTCTCACTGTCTGCTCCTTGTATGGGATCAGTGTCTCAGTGTCTGCTCTCAGTGCTGAGTCTGTCTCACTGTCTGCTCTCTATGGGATCAGTGTCTCAGTGTCTGCTCTCAGTGCTGAGTCTGTCTCAATGTCTGCTCTCTATGGGATCAGTGTCTCAGTGTCTGCTCTCAGTGCTGAGTCTGTCTCACTGTCTGCTCTCTATGGGATCAGTGTCTCAGTGTCTGCTCTCAGTGCTGAGTCTGTCTCACTGTCTGCTCTTTGTATGGGATCAGTGTCTGACTGTCTGCTCCCTGGGCTCTTTTCCTGCATAGTTTCCATTTGCTATATTTTTCCAGTTATTAACTGTATCTTTGCTCCTTTGCCTCTCAGTTGATTTCTCGAGTGGTCTCTTATTTCCAGTTTTTCTTGAACTCAATGAACCCAATCTTGACTCTGCTTTACACCCTATTGAAAGGAGCCTTATTGTCCTTTTATTTCTGGTCATATTCATGATATTAATATGATATACTTTATCATATCACCTGGAAACAAAATATTTTGGGATACGAAGAGAAAATTCTGGGATTGCTACTTAGATAGTATCTGTGAAAAGCAATGGAGTTAAATTTTCAGATCCCCAACCTTTCATTTGCTTTTCAAAGAATTTGGGGAATGGACTTGCGAGATATAAAGCTCATGGATTAACTCACTACAAATCCATACCACATTGCGCTCTGATTTTCTATTTCACTGTAAGTCGAATGCAATATCTAATTTATTTCTTTAGGCAACTTTTAATCAACTGCAAATATGCTGGATGAGCAAATTGCCATCAGCCAGATGACTGTTGTAAAAGCTATCACTCTAACTATATATGCCAGATTTAAGAGAAAGACCTTGGGCATTTGAGTGTATGGAATCTTGCATTGAGATAAAAGTGAAATGTGATATTGTACATTGAAGAAATTATAACAAAATATAAAGCATTGTAGATAAGGCTTTACACTTTTAACAGCCCATTTCAAATCCTGACAATAAGTGCATCACTTATTGAAATCCTGAGTTCCAAATTCTGAACACATTCTTTTATTGACAAAAAGAAGGTTGCTTCTCCCCTGTTAAATTAACTGTTTCACTTGGCTTCTGTCCGAAACTGTCATACATTGAATAGTTAAATTTGGCAGTGACATTTAAGATAGTAAAATTTGAGATTTGGAATTTAGGCTCCTTATTAAAGCCATAATGTTTCTATTATTTTTGTCAAAGTTGCTATTAGCATTGTAATGAAGTGTATTCCACATGAACACCAAGTCTCAGATTGGAGTTCCACTCAGTTAGTGTTACAACAGAGATGGGAACATCTGCAAAGTTGAACGCTGAAGGGTAAAGATGCCCTATTATCACTGTTGTCCCTGTTATTCCAGTTGCATAGAAAAGCCAAACAACAGGCCGTCATCCCTGCCTTTATTACCTCTGGATTTGGTGAGTCCAGCACACTGGCCTCTTAGTTTCTATCCTCCATAAGCTTAATTTGATTTGATTTATTGTAGTCACATGCAACTAAACACAGTGAAAAATTCTGTATTGCAAGCAATACAGGCTGGTCATAGCAAACAAGGACACACAGATCATAAGGTGCTTAGACAGACTAAGGCATACAAGGTTAAAGCTGCTCAGGAGGCGCACGAAGCAAGATCAACATTTTGGATGTAGGTTTGCTCGCTGAGCTCGAAGGTTCATTTCCAGACATTTCGTCACCCTACTAGGTAATATCTTCAGTGGGCCTCAGACGAAGCACTGCTGAAAATTCCTACTTTCTATTTATATGTTTGAGTTTCTTTGGGTCGTTGATGTCATTCACTGTGGTGATGTCATTTCCTATTTACCACCCCCTGAGAAAAAGATCAGGAAGTGACTTCACCACAGGAAATGACATCATCAACCCAAAGACACTCGAACATAGATAGAAAGCAGGAATTATCAGCAGTGCTTTGCCTGAGGCCCACTGAAGATGTTACCTACTAGGTGACAAAACATCTGGAAATGAACCTTCCAGCTCAGTGAGCTAACCTACATCCAAAACCTCACCCTGAGCTACAAATCTGCTCAAAACTCAATAAGATCAACATTAAGTTCAAAATTATTTTAAGTTAGGGAGGTCCATTCATTAATAAGGAGAAAGTGAGGACTGCAGATGCTGGAGATCAGAGCTAAAAATGTGTTGCTGGAAAAGCGCAGCAGGTCAGGCAGCATCCAAGGAACAGGAGAATCGATGTTTCGGGCATGAGCCCTTCTTCAGGAAGAAGCCCCTGCACTTTTCCAGCAACATGTTTTCAGATCAGTCTAATAAGAGTAGGGATGAAGCTGTTTATGAACCTGTTGGTGAAGGTATTCAAGCTTCTGTATCCATCTGAAACTCTACTGACCAATGAGAACTTACATCAGGTTGATTTCACTATCTCCTTTGTACTCTTTGGCCTACATTAAGAAATAACTAGTTAAGAAATATCTTATCCCTCAAAGTTGCCACCAAAGTTGATGGAGTTGCTAAGAAGGCATATGCTGTGTTGGCTTTCATTAGCAGGAGGATTGAGTTTAAGAGCCACAAGGTTTTGCTGCAGCTCTATAGAGCCCTGGTAAGACCACACATGAAATATTGTGTTCAGTTCTGGTCACCTCATTATAGGAAGGATGTGCAAGCTTTAGAGAGGGTGCAGAGGAGATTTACCAGGATGCTGCCTGGACTGGAGGGCATGTCTTATGAAGAAAGGTTGAGGGAGCTAGAGCTTTTCTCATTGGAGCAAAGAAGAATGAGAGGTGACTTGACAGAGGTGTACAAGATGATGAGAGGCATAGATAGAGTGGATAGCCAGAGACTGTTTCCCAGGGTGGAGATGGCTATCACAAAGGGGCATGATTTTAAGATGATTGGAGGAAGATTCAGGGGAGATGTCAGAGGCAGGTTCTTTCCACAGAGAGTGGTGTGTGGAATGCATAGCCAGCAGTGGAAGTAGAGTCAGAGATATTAGGGACATTTAAGCAACTCTTGGATGCACATGGATGATAGTAAAATGAAGGGTACATAGGTTAATTTGATCTTAGAGTAGGATAAAAGGCTGACACAACATCAAGGGCCGAAGAGCCTGTACTGTGCTGTACTGTTCGACGTTCTATGTTCTTTTATTTTCAAATCTTTCTTAGGGTTCACTCCTGGAGTCTTGCGATCCTCCAAAGATGTCTATGCATCCCCATTTCAGGCCTGTTTCACATCCCAGATCTTTAATAAATAGCACACCCACTAACTACGGAGCATTTAAGATCACAGTCGCTAATTACAGAGTTTCAGAGGGTTGAGATGCTGGGTGCATTTGAAAAGAAGAATAGGAATTTCTAAAATTGAGACATTTGCAGAACAGGGAATCAAGGCCAGTAACTGAGCAGATGCTGGTAGCTGAAGCTCTCGGGGTGGATGTTAATGGCCTCTTCTCTGGCAGTTTTGGTGGTGGGTTGTGGTTTTCAATAAGACAGGGGTAGCAGGTGGAAGACACCAACTCTACACTAATTCAATCATCACAGGAAGGGCCACAGACCGCCTTTCCACTCCACACCAATGGAGTACCCTAAGTGGGCAATTAATGCCCACATGAAGATCTTCCTCCACCTCTGCTGGTATCAAACGTATCGAGCAAACCCATGTGCATCAACTAGCAGCCTCCCAGGTAGGAGGACCTCATCCGAAGCCACTCATTGACCATTCACAGATAGAAGATCTTCAGTGTGAGTCACCCTCACTCCATTGCTGCTGACACTTTTCCCCTATCCCCCCCATGAATACCTCACCTCTCCAAACCTCGCCACCACTCAGCTGTGGTCTGGGATCCTATGGTGATCCTGTGCTTCAGGTGGATGTCATACTGACTGTAGTCACTGCCCATCCACTGGTGCTTTTGCTCAATTGCGTTGCCAGTCTCTGGTTGATAGCAGATCTTTGGTCAAGAGCGTGGTGCTGGAAAAGCACAGCTGGTCAGGCAGCATTCGAGGAGCAGGAGAATCCTGATGAAGAGCATATGCCTGAAACATCGATTCTCCTGCTCCTCAGATGCTACCTGACCTGCTGGGCTTTTCCAGCACCACACTCTTGACTCTGATCTCAGCATTTGCAGTGCTCACTTTCTCCCAGCAGCTCTTTGGTGCAGTATTGGTGGTAAGCAGTTCAAATATATAATTGATTTCTTTGCAGTACTTGACCTTTTCTCATGGCAATATTATATGTCCTAGACTGGACACAACAACGCAGCACCTTTCTGCGAAAACACGCATTTGTTGGAAAAACTTACACTTTTATCCTTTGTCTTGGTTGGGAAAACTATCTGCATCCCCATTGATCATACTCTTGTATCAATTTATCCCTTCTTTCTGACAATAATCCAAATAGACTGGGATCTTTTTCTGCTGTGTTCTTAACCCCGATTTTCCTGCCATAACCCTTCAACTCATTTCAAGCCTAGGGAATATATTTTTAAGGTGACATGAGGAAGATTTAAAAAAGAAATGGGGCAAATTTTTTTTACACAGAGTGTAGTTTGCATGTGGAATGAATGTCCATAGGGAGTGGTAGATGCGGGTAAGTTACAAAATTTAAGACATTTAGATAAGTACATGAATAAGAAAGTCTAGAGGGATATGGGCCATAGGTGAAACTAGTTCAGTTTGGGATTATGGTCAGCATGGACTAGTTGGACCGAAGGGTCTGTTTCCTTGGTGTATGACTCTATGACTATGGCTCAACATGTGGAATTGAATGCACCCATGCGCACATGTCACTGGATGGTGAGAAGGAGGAGGAAAGAGCTGTAGATCTGTCTCCTAAACATGAGGGCTGATGGTGAGGGTGAACTGCTGCTGAGAGGATTAGCAAGCAAGATTTAATATAGCTACCTGAAAATCTTGACAAGTTACCTTACATTTAGAATTGTGGATTATTTGGGACATGCAGCACTGTCTGCAAGACTGTTCGACTGATGGTGTGAGGAGACAAGGTGAAGAATAGGCCACCTACACTTCCTGCAGCTACAGTTTATTGAGGATTTATGTAATTTGCTGAATATGATCTTATTGAATATAGCAGTCAATATGTTCACAACATTTGTTCTTGTGGTATCTTTGATTTGGTGTGCTGAAGGGAGTATGGTGAAATAGTCAGTCACCAGAATGACTATGTCCTTAGACATCGACGATATCAATGGCAATCATGTATGATTGCTCAGAAGGAATCTCATGTGCAAGGAGATTTTGTTGCTGTCAAGGTTGACGAAATTGACAGGATTCACATGACTCCATTAGTTCATATGATACTTTCTGAAGACTTTGGGGCAGAATTAGGCCATTCGGCCCTTCGAGTCTGCTCCTCCATTCAATCATGGCTGCTGTGTTCTTAACCCCGATTTTCCTGCCATAACCCTTCAATCCGTTATCAATTAAAAATCTGTCTAATTCCTCCTTAAATTTGCCCACTGTCCCAGCATTCACTTGGTGGTAGCGAATTCCACAGATTCACAATCCTTTGGGAGAAGTAGTTTCTCCTCAACTCTGTTTTAAGTTTGCTACCCCTTATCTGAAGAGAATGACCTCTCACCTTAGAATGCCCCACAAGAGAAATCATGCGCTCCACGTTTATTTTATCCATATCTTTTATCATCTTGAATACATTGATTGAAGAGGTGTCATGAGGATTATGAGGCATTGGCAAATACCAAATGCTAATGGGTGTGGACAAGGGCTGTCTACAGCCTGTGACATGGACTGAGCCCTGGTTTAGTGCTGAGCATCATGGAGGCTCTTTGCAACCAGGGGATGTGCTGAGGTGCACAGGCCCCCACTCTGACTTCAATATTGGGAAGTCTCAACATTTAGCTTGCTTAGCATGTTCAGTAAGATAGAAATCTCAATATTAAAGAGGCACATTGTGGTGTCACAGAACATGGAACATCGAACAGTAGAGCACAGAAACAGGCTCTTCGGCCCACATTGTTGTGCTGAACATGGTGTCAAATGAAACTACTCCCTTCTGCCTGCCTTTAGTCCATATCCGTCCGTTCCTTGCATATTCATGTGCTTATCTAAAAATCCCTTAAATGCTCCTATTGTATCTGCCTCCACCACCATTCTTGTCAGTACATTATAGACTCCCACCACTCTCTATGTAAAAAAACTTGCCCCTCATGTCTCCTTTGAATGTTCCCCCCCTCACCTTAAATGTATGCCCCCTAGTATTAGACATTTCAATGCTGGGAGAAAGATTCTGACTGTCAACCCTATCTACGCATCACATAATTTATAGATTTCTATCAAGTCTTCTCTCAGCTTGTGTTGCTCAAGAGAAAACAATCTGAGTTTTTCGGGCCTCTCCTTATAGCTCATACCCTCTAATCTAAGCAGCATCCTGGTAAACCTCTTCTGCACCCTCTCCAAACCCTCCACATCCTTCCTGTAAAGTGGTGACCAAAATTGAATGCAATACTCTTACCAAAGTCTAATCAAGCTGCAACATGACATCCTAACTCTTGTATTCAATTCCCTGACCAATAAAGGCAAACATGCCATACGGCTTCTTTACCACCCAATCTCCTTGTGTGGTCACTTTCACGGAGGTATGGACTTGAACCTCAAGATTTCTCTGTACACCAATGTTGTTCAGGATCCTGTCATTAACTGGATGCTTTTCCTTAACATTTGATCTCCCAAAGTGCAACACCTCACATTTACCTGGATGAAACGCCATCTGTCATTTCTCTGCCCATATCTTCAAGTGATCTATATCCCATTGTATCCTTTGTCAACCTCCTACACTATCCACAACTTCATCCACCTTTGTATTGTCTGCAACTTACCAGCCCACCCATCTACATTTTCAACTCTGTCATTTATTTATATCACAAACAGTAGAGCTCCCAGTACAGATCCCTGCAGGACACCATTTGTCACAGACCCCAGCCTAAAAAAACACAGCCAACACTACCCTCTGCCTTCTATGGGCAAGCTAATTCTGAACCCACATGACCAAGTCACCATGGATCCTATGCATCTTAATCTTCTGGATAAGTCTACACTGACAGAACTTGTCGAAAGCCTTACAAAAATCCATGTAGACAACATCCACTGCTTTACCCTCATCAACCACATTTGTCAACTCTTTGAAATTTTCAATCAAGTTCGTAAGACCTGACCTGCCCTGCACAAAGCTATGCTGACTGCCCCTAATTTGGGCAAGCTTTTCCAAATGTGCATAAATCCTATCCCTAAGAATTCTCTCCAGTAGCTTCCCAACCACCGAAGTGAGACTCACCAGTCGATAGTTTCCTGCATTATCCCTATTTCCTTTCTTGAAAAGAGGAACAACATTAGCTACTCACCAGTCCTCCAGGCCTCTCTATTGGCCAGTGAGGACACAAAGACTTTGGTCAAGGCCCCAGAAATCTCTTCTCATGCCTCTGTCATTAACCTAGGGTAGATACCATCAAGCCCTGGAGACTTATCTACCTAATCCTCTCCATGAGATCCAATACCACTTATTTCTTGATCTCAAAATGCCCTAGCATATTAGCATGCTCCACAATAATCTTACTATCCTCCATTTCCTTCTCCTGAGTGAATAACGATGCAAAGTACTCATTTAGGATCTCAGTCACACCCTCTACCTCCTAGCATAAGTTCCCTCCTTTATCCTTGAGTGGCCCAACCTTCACCCTAGTTATCTTCTTGCTTTGGATGTATGCATTCAATGCCTTGGGGGGACTCCCTGTAACTCTACTTACCAAGGTCATATCATGACCCCTTCTTGTTCTCCTAATTCACCTCTTGAGTACTTTCATGCTTTCTTTATATTTCTCACAGGCCCTGTCCAATTTTAACTTCCTAAATCTTGCATATGTTTCTTTTTCCCTTTTGACTAAATTCCCTTCATTACCCAAGAGTCCTTTACCTTGTTGGTCTTGAACTCTCATCAGCTGGACTTTAAACGATTCCCACACATCAAATATGGACTTGCCTGATAACAGCTCCTTTTAATTAACACTGCCTACCTTCTGACTAATACTGAATTTGCCTTCCCCAATTTAATGCCTTCCCACAAGGTTCTGACTTATCCTTATTCATTGCCATCTTAAAACTTAAGGAATTGTGATTTCTGTTTCCAAAATGCTCTCTCACTGAAAGGTCAGTCACTTGGCCATGCTCATTAGCCAATACAAGGTCCAATATGGCACCTTTTCCAGTTGGACTGTCCCCATACTGTTTCAAGAAACCCTCAATAAAGCGTTTAATTTTAAAAAAGACCCCCATGACTGGTAATTTGCTGCTACCGAGCGAGAAACTTGTCTTGCTGCTCATTAAAAACAAAAAAAGATGGCATGAGATGCTTTCAACTTGAAGATGGGCCTCATCAGATTTCTCACATGATTCTGCCACCTTTCTGGCCATAGCCCACATCATGCAGTTCTCTCTAAAATTCCATCAATGGAAACCATTACAAACTAGGATGTGTGATTCCCTGCCTGTCCAGTCAGACACTTGCTGTCACCTTGAAATGAAAATGTATCCATTTATTCCCTATTTAATTCCTTTGGAGGGGAAACATGGCATCACTTGATTCTTGGCAGTCCAGATGAGAAGTTCGATCAGTCCATCCATAGACAACACGCTAAGTAGTCTGATTCAATCTCTAATTAAATTCTATTACCATATCTTTACTTATTCAAAGGCCACAAAATTTACATCCTCTTGGAAAGAATTTGCTTTCACAGTACTTTTTATATAATGTCAGAACATCCCTAAGTGCTCTTTGGTCAATGAAGTACATTTTCAATGCAGTCCTTGACAAAGTATTGAGACACGTAACAAAGTTCTACAGCTTAGCTGACTGTAAGTATTGGTCACGATATCAGAACTCCCCTATTCTTTGCAAAAGTGTAACTGGATTCTTTACATCACCCTGAGAGGATAAGGGGCACTTCTGTTTAGCATCTCATCCAACACCAGTTCCATGCTCCCTCAGTAAAACACATGAGTGCCATCCTAGTCATCAATCTTTGAGCAAGGGACCTGCTATTTATCCAAGTTTGAAGAGAGTATGTTTTGAGAAAATTGTGAAACATTTAAACTTCTTGCGTTCGTGAAGTAATAGACTTGGGGAGAGATGG